>NC_056751.1:137917164-138034664 GCF_019279795.1 Protopterus annectens
AGTACATGAATACCTAACATCTAATATATTCAAAAGTATTTTCATTTTATATAATTCCAAGGAAAAGGTACATTTTCTTGGTGATGTGCATTGTTTAATGACAGTGCCATCTGTGCCATTAAATATGATCAAACTAGGAATCCAAATAGCAAATACAAAATGATAAACCAAAAGAACTATAGTAGAACAAACTGTAGTAGAAAAAACTAGCAGGTTATGGCACTTCACACGCCAAAAAATATTTAATAGAAGTTGAGCACTTTCATTCCAATATTCAATGGATCTTTATCAGAACTACATTTAATCAAAATACCTCACATTAAATAGAAATTCCATATTATCATGTGACCTAAAACATCCACTAAAAATCGTATTCAGTTTTCAATAATTGATCCTGTAAGTGCATATCGTTCAAAAGCATGTCTATCTTGGAATAAGTAATGTGAATCTCATTTTTTGATACCTCAGTATAGGCATCCTCCAATAATACTGCATACATGCATTTTTTATAATATTCCTGATTCATAATAACTAACCCACCCCCTTTGTCAGGCTTCATTAGTTCTTCTTGCTGGCGCATAAGTCAGATGTTTGACTAACACATAAACATGTTCAGAGGTAATGTGCTTAAAAGAAAAATTGTAAACATTGAAACCCTGTAGGCCAGCTATCATTAGAATTTTAATGGATAATTGTTTTATGATTTTTAGTGACTGTTTTAGGTCACATGATACTATGGAATTTCTAGTTAATGTGAGGTCTTTTAATTAAATGTAGCTCTAACGAAGTTCCATTGAATATTTGAACGAAAGTGTTCAACGTTTATTAAAGATTTTTTGGTGTGTGAAGTGCCGTAACCTGCTTGTTTGTTCTACTACAGTTTTTTGGTTTATCAGTTTGTATTTGCTGTTCAGATTACTAGTTTGTTCATGGTATGTCTATGTCCAAGAGTGGAGCAGTGGCAGATATCAATATGTACCACAAGGATTACTCACAACCTGACAAAGCCCTCACATTACTACTACAAGTAAGTCAGCAACTTTCAAATGTTTGGCTCCCTAATACGTAGAGGAGATGTGGGTTAACTGGAAGTGGAAGCTTGGGCTTACTGCTCACCCAACCCACACCATTAATGAATATTTCAGATACAAATGTTGCGTTAGATACTTGGAAGACTAACAAATTTAAGTTGGATGTGGTTTCCTATGTTTCGACTGTAAGTTGGTTCATTACATGATCAGCTAATAGTGTTTGACAAGAAACTGTTTAAACTCAAGAAGTTGCATCCAGAAATAGTTATTTATTAAAAATTATTGAAATGATCCATGTTCCTAAGGGTCTCCGACTCTGGAGATTCCCTAATGATGTTATAAATGGCTCTGATTTCCATCGGGAGCTTCTAAACATTTTTGATAGAGCCAGGTGTGACATCATGAAATTTTATTTTATTTATTTTACATTTGTTGACCGGGCTGGTCCAGCTGGATGTATTTCCATTTTCAGTAGAGGCCTGGGGAGAAAAGCTCCACATATAAACCACAACCAAACAAAAATGTTTACAATATACATGAAAGGTATTACAATTTAAATTATGGGAAGACTATGAGACACATTACATTAATACATAATACACCTACAGATCATTTTACAGTATGAATATCTAGGGCCAACTGTATGGCTAAACAATATATTATATTGATGGAACAATTGTAGGGCGAGATTGATGTGCTCAACAAATCTGTTAATGAGGACCTGCTCTTTGGTTACGGTCAAACTAATTATAATAATATTTTCACTAATGTGGACAAAACTTGTGAGATAATTTTAAAACAGAAAATGTTAAAACTCCAAAGGGATGCAGAGAGCGACAGGAATGGGACAGCGTACCCAAATCCTCCTAGTTTCCATAGTAACTGGGGGACTAACAACAGAAGTTGGCCTATAGGAGGTGAGCAGGCAGCTACATCATCTAATGCATTTTGGGAACCACAGAATCAGTCAGCCCCTTTATGGAAAATGGAATTAAGATGGTCACAGAGAATATGCAGTAGGGGCCAGCAGAATTATTCAACAAATCAACAAGACAATGGAGATGTGTTTTACAAACAGGGAGCAAAGCCAAAGAGGAAGGTTTATTGCAGTCCCAACTGCAGGAATTGACACTGTTTTGGTAAATAATTCAGACTATTATTTTAACGTCAAAGTAGTTAAAATAACTAAAGAGATTTCAATGTTTACAGTTTTTCTTTTAAAAACATTGCCTCTGAACACGCTAATGTGTTAGCCAGAGGTTTGACTTATGTGCCAGCAAGATGGACTAATATTGTGGATATTATCATGGATTTGAAACTATTTATACATAAATTGAATCAGGCAATGTGGCTTACTGATAATAGAGCCACTATTCATCATAACACTTTCCACAGACCTACTTGTTTTAATCCTCCTTTAAACCACAATATACAAGTGTTTGAGAAACTTTGTGAATTTGATATTAGAAATATTTTAAGTCAACCTTGTACCAGTAGATTTTTTAACATGTCAAATAATGAAGTCAAACTTTTTAAAGAAGTTGCTGATGATGTTACTATATGAGTAATGAAGCCGGACAACGTGGGTAGGTTAGTCATTATGAGTCAGGAAGATTATAAAAAAACATGTATGCAATATTGTACCAGAGACAAAAGTCCTTCCAGGAGGCAGACAACAGCAATTTCCAATGTAGTTCAAAGAATAATCCACAAAAACAGTCTTCAAAGACAGCTCCACAAGGAAAAACAGGAACATTCAATTCTGATAAAACACAGCACTGCTTTATTCGAACCAAACACAAGCGCTTTCACTACTGCTTCTTCAGGTGTATGAAAAAAGTTAAAATAGCACCTGTTTAAATACCAAACAACTGAGCACATGATCAATTAGTTTAAAGGCAACATGTCACAAAAAACTTGCCTAAAGGATAAAATACAAAAATACATTTAAAACACACATAAATATGTATAACTAAATGTATAAAGTGCATAAATAAGTATACATAGAAAATAATAAATAAAACTAATAAAAACAGTTACCTACGTAGTTTCCTTTTCTTTAATGTTGGCTTCATGGGCATACTATCATTCAAACCATGGCCAAATGTAGCCCTCAGCATAACAATCCACCTAGCTTCAAGTTCTTCAGTTCTTCCTCTGACATCACTAAACCTATCACTGTCAATAGCTTTTGATATTACCATGAACTTGAAGCTATGGTTGGTACCTTTCTCTATAACATGTTTTGCTAGGGCATTAACCCTAGAGCCTTTGGCAATGTGATAAACATGCTCCCTGATTCTCTCCTTTAACATCCTATCTGTTTTTCCAACATAAAAACTTTGACACAGAGAGCACACCGCAAGATCAACAACATGCTTAGTATAGCAACTAGCACTAACCCTTATATCAAATATTCTTTTGGTGTCAGGATATTGAAAGGTAACTCCCTCTAAAATGTAAGTGCACTGATTGCATTTGCCACATGGTTTAGTACCACTAACTACATCATCCAACCCACATCTTTTAGGTATACACAACCTCCTCTTCAGATTTCTCTTGTTCTTAAAAGTAAACTGGGGCACTTCTCCTATTATGTCTTTCAAAACCGGATCTGTCAACAGTATATTCCAATGCTAATTAAACACATTGGTGTACTTCCTAACATCTCTAGTGTACGGAATACACATGGCAAGCTTAGTGTCACTACTCAATAAATTCTTCTTCCTCTTATCCCCACCTGAGAAATAAGGTTTAGCTCTACTAGTTCTTAGTTGCCTAACCTCAGAACTCCTATCCTCCACCAACCTTCCTTCATAACCTCTGCCCCTTAATTCCTCACTGGTGGTTTTAAGTTGTTGTTCAAAGTCACTATCCCTAACGTTCAGCCTAGAGGCTCTAAAAAAATGATTCTGTACAATATTGGTAAACACATGCCTCGGATTCATACTATCCCTGCTGAGCAGACTATTAACATAACATTCCTTCCTGTGTAATTTAGTGTAGATATCCCCAGATTCATTCTTCTCTACTAAGACATCAAGAAAACTAATGCTTGACTTAGAGTACCCCAAAGTAAATTTCAAGAAGGTGGTAGTCTCATTCAAATAATTAACAAAAGTTAACAATTCATCCTCAGTGCCTCCCCACAAAATAAAAAGATCATCAACAAATCGCCTATATAAAATAATATTCTCTTCATATGGACTGGAGTGAATGAATTCCATCTCCCAAGCCAACATGACCCCATTAGCATAACTATTAGAACAGGAACTGCCCATAGCTACACCATTTTTCTGATGGTATACTTTACCATCAAACATGAAAACATTATTCTCCAAAACAATGTTCAACAAATCCTGTATTAATGCTATTTCTTCACCCCTATATAAATCACTAGAAGACAGTAACCTGCTCAAATATTCAAGACCTATAGAATTAGGGATGACAGTAAATAATGAAACCACGTCTAGAGTGACTAAAAACACACTATCCATCCTATCAACATTCTCTGTACATACAAATAAATCATTTAAAAAATGTTCAGTGTCCCGTAGTAATGTTTGATGTTTCTCTAGTAGTGGTTTTAATTTAAAATCTAAATAGATTGAAATAGCTTCAGTACACCATCCACCCCCTGAGACAATTGGTCTCATAGGGGGCCTAACTAAATTCTTATGTAGCTTGGGCAGTCCCTGTATCTGAGGTATCACATAATTCTCAAACAAAAAATACTTCTGCAATTCACAATTTAAAAATCCATGCTCCCCCATCAACTTAATTTCATTACTAATAGAAAGTGCCATGGTCTTCACTTTCTGTAAAGTTGTGGGTTCATAAAAACTCACATCTGACAACATTTCTCCCATAAGCTCATTATAAAATTCAGCATCAAACACCACAATCCGGCCACCCTTATCAGCTGGTCGTATAACTAATTTGTCATTCTTCTCTAAATCACGCAAAGCACATGATTCTTGTTTATTAAGATTATTCCTACCAAAAGTTCTCTTATCACATTGTGCATTGTTATATATTTCATAGATGTCAGCAATACATATTTGTTCAAAAGCATTAATGACAGACGGAAGTATAGGTGTATAGCAACTTGGTTTAACAAACTTAGAGAAGTCAGAAGGCTTATTACCAGCCGCCTGTCTATACATAGTTTTTAGCATTAGATTTCTCGTAAACAACTTAAAATCTAGAATCAAGTCAACTATATTCATATCTGAAGCAGGGATAAAAGTTAGTCCCTTACTCAAAACTCTATATTCAGATTCAGTCAAATAATGACTAGACAAATTTGTTATAAATGTCTTACTTGCTGTTGGAAGGCCTTCTTTATGGGCCAAATGTTGTCCATATTTTCTTCGTTCTTCCTTTTGTAGCACGTAGTGCTTCTTCCCCTGTTCTGAACATTCTCCTTCTTCATACCAGTTCTCCCGACGGACCTGTCTCGAACCTGTAAAGGAAAATTTAACTTGTGAATGAGCAGAGCATCTGCTCGCCCATCTGGCTGCCCTTCAGTGCCACCTATATTAGCCAATGAGTGATTGGAACCATCACTATGAGGTTCCAAATGAACCTCAGCAACAGTTACCACAGTTCTCTTTTTAGGGATAGCGTCAGGTACCAAAACAACAGAAGGACCTGTTGAAGTCAAATTATTCGCTGTATCACTCGGAACTCTCATGTTAACACCATCTCCTCGCTTTGGTGAATGAACTCGCTCAAGACGCAGAGAACTGACGTCATTATGTTGTCGAACTGCATCATTACGCTCATTAACCAGGTTGGAATCTGGTTCACTACCATTAGTAGTAGAAATACGGGGCCACGAGAAGATATGCCCTAATTGAAAATCCTTCCGGTCTCTATGTAATTTACTCATTTTCAATTGCATTAACTTCCGTTTATACGACGAAACATGTTCCATAGTTTCATTCAGTAATTGTTCAAAAATGTCACATTCATACTTAGCTGCCAACTGCTGAAATGTACTATCTATAATGCCAATAAGCGTAGTTTCTCTCCTTCTTGCTGCTTCAATCAATAGGTTAAGGTAGCTCAAACTAGTAGAGATATTTAATTTCTGCCACTCAGTCAGTAGTATATCATCAACACCAACTTGCTGGCATTTTCAACACCCTTAAACCACGTGGAATGACCTTCTCCTTTACACAGACCTCTAAATGGAACCTTTCATATTGAGTACGAGCTAGTTTGGATAATTCTCTTTCCAAATCTAGCAACTCAGTTCTAAGCGCTAAAAGTAAAATTGATTACATCTTCTTGTGTGACAACACCACATGATAACAAGGGGTTGTCTGTAACAACAATTTTACTAATGAAAGATTCAGTCTTATGATTTTTATCTTTACCTTCATCCCCAGGCCTTACGGGTCCCATGGGGACTACGAATGGGTGTATAATCCAATTCAATTTCTTCATTACTAGCAGCCATGTCTAATGTGCTCTAGGGAGAATTGTAGAAATATGCTAAATAAGAAGAATATATACTCCCAATGAGCTCCTATAACCTCCAGAAGTAAAACTGAAAGAAACAATACAGTACCAGAGAACAAAAGTCCTTCCAGGAGGCAGACAACAGCAATTTCCAATGTAGTTCAAAGAATAATCCACATAATCACATTAAAGAAAAGGAAACTACGTAGGTAACTGTTTTTATTAGTTTTATTTATTATTTATTATTTTCTATGTATACTTATTTATGCACTTTATACATTTAGTTATACATATTTATGTGTGTTTTAAATGTATTTTTGTATTTTATCCTTTAGGCAAGTTTTTTGTGACATGTTGCCTTTAAACTAATTGATCATGTACTCAGTTGTTTGGTATTTAAACAGGTGCTATTTTAACTTTTTTCATACACCTGAAGAAGCAGTAGTGAAAGCGCTTGTGTTTGGTTCGAATAAAGCAGTGCTGTGTTTTATCAGAATTGAATGTTCCTGTTTTTCCTTGTGGAGCTGTCTTTGAAGACTGTTTTTGTGGATTATTCTTTGAACTACATTGGAAATTGCTGTTGTCTGCCTCCTGGAAGCACTTTTGTTCTCTGGTACTGTATTGTTTCTTTCAGTTTTACTTCTGGAGGTTATAGGAGCTCATTGGGAGTATATATTCTTCTTATGTATGCAATATTGTTGGAGGATGCCTATACTAAGGTATGAAAAAATGAGATTCACATTGCTTATTCCAAGATAGACATGCTTTTGAATGATATGCTGTTACAGGGTCAATTATTGAAAAATGAATATAAGTGCCTATTGAATAAAAAGCCAGTTATTGTGGGGGTGTTCGGCATCCCCAAAATTCACAAGTGTATAGACAGCCAACCCTTAGGTCGATAGCAGATATAAGAAGATCTAAGAATTATTATATTGCTAAGTTTTTATACACTGTTTTAAAGAAGGAGTGAAAGAATGTGTCACATTTATATAATAATTCATGGCAATTTTTGAGTCAAATTAACTCATTACATCCATCTGCAGTTAACTCCTACTGATGCCTGTAGGCTTCAAATGTTGCTTCTTCATATTTGCATCAATAATTCCAAAATCATGCTATGTAAAAGGTTTTAAAATATTTCATCTTAAAGCTTACACAATGGCAAACTCAACTGCATTAATATTTGACTTTTGTCTAGTGCATGTAAATAGGAGTCTATATTAGTTCCGCAAAAGATGTATTAATCGAATACATCTTTAGCGAACACCAGCTGTTGAAATTCACTTCAGCAAACAGTGAAATTTTTCCCATGGTTCGCAACTTTGCCCTTTTCCCCACTGTAGTTTGATCTCAGAGTTGGTATATATAGTTGGGGGGGGTATATTTGGGTGGATTTGATTTAGTCAGGTGTGTTCTGGATGATCGGTGGGCAAGTGTTTGTAAACCGTTCCAGGAAAAACCAGTCCAAGTCCACCATTCAATAAATAGTTTAATATCTCAGGACATAAACAGCATAAATAGCAGAAGAATGCTTTTTTGAGTAAAAGACTCTTCTTCAGAGTTTGTAAACTGTGGGAAAAATTCCAAGGTTAACTGAAGTGAATTTCGGTGGCTAGTGTTTGCTGAAGACGTATTCGATGAATATGTCTTTCACATAATTAATATAGACCCATAAGTAAATATTAACTGTTGTTTTTATTATATTAATTTATATAGACATAACTTTCACGTTTTTCTAAATATCTCAACAACCAAGTAAGACAGGCAGAACAACTTAGCCTCATATGAAAGCTCTCAACCAGATAAATAAAATGCTGCTGACAGTATGTGTAACTTGAGTGGCTGCTGAGATACTGTAAGTTGTTTACAAAATATTACAAATGTAATGGCTACTGTGTTTACAGTGACTTATAAAATTCAGTTTAAGATCAAGAACCTAAAGAATATTACCACTATAAAAATAATTTGTGCTGAAGAGTTTGTCATGTATACATCTTTCATGACCCCTGTGGTTCCAGAGATATGAACATTTGTTTAAAATGTGAGGACATAATTTGATTCTGTCAAAAGGCTTAGGCTCCGCCCATTGGAAGTTACAGTGCAAACTTCCAGAGCTCCATTGGAGTGAATGAGTTAATGAGACTGGATTTATAGAGGATGCCATCTTTGAGATTATTGATGTTCAAAACCTTTACTCAGTCATTCCTCATGACATAGGTTTAGATTGGTTTGAAGAGAAATTGTTTGAACTTGGTGATCCACACCCTAATACAATAAATGCAGTAGTAGTGTTAATGGAAACCAGTTTGAAAAATAATTTCCTGTATTTCGAAGGACAGTATTTTAAGCAAGTTACTGGAGTGGCCATGGGTGCAACATGTGCCCCGTTTTTTGCAAATTTGATAATGGCACACTGGAAGACACTTTATTTTTAACAGCAATTTTAGCAACACTTAGAAATTTTAAACACATTTCTTGGATGACCTATTTATTTTATGGGTTGACACACATGACAAACTAGTAGAATTTATTGATTGTTAACAGCACAGTGGCTTTTTGAAATTCACATATACATGTGACAATGAGAAAATAGTGTACTTAAATGTGGAATTGTCCAAGGATACAGTTAACAGTGGGTTTAAGTCTAACATCTACAGAAAACCTACTTTTTCAAACTCTTATCCTCACTACAATAGTTGGCATCCAAGACATCAAAAGAAGTCAGTAGTTAAAGAACAATTGGTCCATGCTGCTAGAATGACCTCTGATTTAAACAGTTTTTGTAAGGAATGTGAGATTATAATTGACATGTTTAACAAGAGGAGCTATCCTACAAGTTCTGGTAATGAAATAAGGGACAAGGTGACCATTAAGAGAGAAAATGGGAAATATGTCCCTATTGTAAATAATAGGGAGTCTAACAGCAGTAATATTAACAGCTCTGAACAAAAAACTGTCCATAATGAAAAAGTTTCACAGGATGTCTGCAGTGTTAATGAGTTCAATAGTAAAATTTCATTCATAAGGACTTTTCCTCTAGTAAGGTAATAGCAGAAGTTCTTTACAAGAACTGGAAACTCTTTAAAGTGGAAGGTATCTTACTTAAGATCTTTGGGCAAAAACATGGATAGTATACAGAAAAGATAGAGCATTCAAAGATTTCTTGGAACATCATATATACCTTCCCACAGGACAAAAATTCAGTATGAGTGAATGTGGTAGCTGTTCACAACACCTCCATATATGCATTTTAGTGTAAATGGCAAGGTACACAAAATTAATGGCCATTTTTTTTTTGCAACTCAAGACAAGTTGTATACATCACATTGTGTAATTAATGTCCTGCATTTTATATCAGGAAGACTTCCAGAAAATTATGGCAATGAATTTACGAACATATGCTAGATATAAGGAAAGGTAAGAATACCAATACTTAAGCATATAAAGGAATTTAATGCAAACAAGTTCCATTTTCTGGTAGGGGAGCAAGTGGAAAATGACCCTTGTGGTTTTATTTTAAATGAACATTTAGATAAGCATGAACCGAAATGGCAAATTAGATTGGATGCCATGAATTTTCTGAGTTTGAATGACTCCTGTTCCCTTCATTCACTTTTAAAGTTAAAATACTTTGATGCTTGATTAATTCTACAGTCTGGATATTTTATGCATTTTATGTATTTAACATGCTCCTTATTTTGTTGCACCATATTTATTGTATTTATTCCACCAGCCATCATTGAAATTTTAATGGATAATTGTTTTATGAATTTTAGTGAATGTTTTAGGTCACATGATACTATGGAATTTCTATTTAATGCGAGGTCTTTTAATTAAATGTAGTTCTGATAAAGTTCCATTGAATACTGGAATGAAAAAGCTCGATTTTTATTAAAGATTTTTTTTGGTGTTTGAAGTGCCATAACCTGCTTGTTTGTTCTACTACAGTTTTTTTAGTTTATCATTAAATATGATACTTGGGTACTGAATGCTTTTTGCACTCTTTGGTCGAGAACACTGCTTATGCAAGATATCAAGATTCCACTAGCCTAGTTCTCACAGCTGGAAACATGCTCACTGATCAAGATTTCTTCACGTACCAGGCCAACATGCATATATCAGACTTGTGATCATATTCTTACTGAAAGTTCTCATCTGCCAAGTCTAGAAAATACATTTACTATTATACATATATTCCATGAGGGTAATAACATTTTCTCTCCAGATATTTTTTTTCAGTCAATATCTCACTGCAGTTCATCTAGATGAGCTCCTTTATTTAAAAAAAATTCTAGTGTAACTGGTAATGTAGTTGCATTTAGAACACTGTCCATCCTCTGTTGAGCCACATCTGACTCTTGTTGTGGCCCATTAAGTAGCCACTACCACCCAGAGAGTTTACTGTGGAAGCGAATTGTCAGACTTTTCTTCCTTATCTGATACAACCTCTTGCTGTAAGGTGGCAATGCTACTCCCTACACCACAGTGCCACACCTTCGAACACTGTACATTGCTGTAATTGTTTTACTTGCTGTGATGCATAGTTTATTTATTTATCTTTGTTGACTGGGGAAGTCCAGCTGGGATAGATACTATTTTTCAGCGGTTGCCAAGGGAGAAAAGCTCCAATATTCACATACATAGGCAATATACAGTATATTTTCACTTTTCACATTGTATATAATATTTTCATCTTGATTACCTATACATCTTTATGTACGTAATTATCTCAATTTCTGACTATAGGAATATGAGAAAATAAGAGATAGCCTGTGCATTTGTGTAAGATTGTAGCAGACAGAAATACAAAGAAAAACAAGGGAAGACAAAGATTGACCATTGGGTTAAAATTAGTAAGTGGTGGTACAATGAAGAAGAACAAGGATTAAGTAGGAGCATGTAGTTAAGAAATATAATCAGTTAAATATTTACAGTAGTAGGTAGAAGGGAAAGTGTAATAAAGGAATTTAGTACAGAGCAGCCATCATTTGTCAGAGATATTGCAGCTTGTATTTTCTTCAGCAGAGACAAGTATCTTCCAGATGCTGTTTTATCAGACTTTTAAAGCATTTGTATTTTTCTGTAAGCTAATGGGATGGAGTTCCACAGTTTTCAGACACAGTGAGAATAGAATGAGTTTCTGGCATAGTTTTTTGAGTTAGTTATGGCTAGGAGAGATTTATTAGTTACTGTAAGTTGTAGAAATAACTTTCAAAGAGAAAGAACCATGTAAATCTCAGTTTTCTCCACAAAGCTACCTACCACATGGAGGGGAAAGGCAACTTTCCACCCCATCTTGGAGTCTTCTGCAAAATTATTGACCTTTCTCAGTTCAGTGAGTTAAACTCACAGTAATTGCTCCCTTGAGCTGGACTGAAAGAAACATTTTGCCTCATAACCTAAGATGCTGGCTTGTTGACAGGTGACATTACAGTTTAATAATCAAAGAAGGGACAAGGCCTATAGGATGCCTCTTTTTCTAGTGCTGTTCTTTTCTCTTGTTCCCCCATTACACAGTTTGGGTGTCTTTAGATGCTCCAGTGTCAGAATAAGGATGCACAGAATATCACCATACCTCATTCTAGTGCAATTCCATATCCACACCTGAGACTTGTAAGCTTAGTATGAACCTATAAATCCATGTGTAACTATTATTGGCTGTTGTGGTAGTACTGCCCCTCATTGGTTTTGTCACATCCAAATGGGCCTACACAGACAGGATATCATCACAAGAAGTTGGAATAATATAAGGCTCTGTTAGATTATGTCAAAAGCAGCATCCTAGAGGGCATCAGTGAGGAAGGAAGGATAGAAGGAGGAAAACAGGATTTGATAAGCATGATTAGCTGTCAGTAAATGCTCTAGCCTTTCCCAATACTGATAGCATTGTTGTAGAATATCATTTGTCAACCAAATCTTGATTAAATACATTTTAATACAAAACAATATAATACTTAAAACCACTGTTAAGCCAAAAGACAAGCCTTAAAACAACTCTTTAGCATTAATGTAACTCTATTTCATGCTTTCTTCAATAGCAATAGACTTCTTCTACTTTCTGAAGAAGTCTATTGCTGTTCATGAAAACGTGAAATAAAGTTGCAGTAATGCTAAAGAGTTGTTTTAAGGCATGTCTTCTGGCTTAACAGTGGTTTTAAGTATTTATTTGTTTTTTACCTTTGGTTGGTGACTGTTCCAGTTTTTATTTTGTGTTCAAAAATATATAATCTCTTTGTGGAATTAGTATAAAATATTATTTGAAAAAAATTGTTAAATGTAATTTTTTGTATAAAATATATTATACATAATGTCTGTATTGTGGAGGTAACTTAGACATTAAAAATTCTAATATTATTTACCACAAAGGTAAATTATTTGTTTTTGATAATGAGTAATGTTTGGGTTTGATGTTCTAAAGACTTATTTCCAACCTACCCTTTGAATGTTGATCTAATCCAGGTTTGGCCAAACAGTGTTAGTAAAATGAATGGCACATATAAAGAATGACTACTGTTAGGGGAATAGATAAATGCAAACACTTTCCACAAAAGGCCAGGCAAGGTCCCTTGCAGAAAATAAGTTCTAAATGGAAAGCAAAGGGTTAAAGTGAGGGATTCAAATAGTCAGTGTTACTGACATATATTAATGAATTGGTGAAAAAATTATTCAGGATAACTTTTCGCCTACATTCATTCAAAACTGCTATGAATTGAAAATATCAGTTTTGTAGAAAATATTTGTGATTTGTACTTTTGATATAATAACAGCTTCATATAGATATGTTCAAGATATGCAGAGTATTTATTTTATTTAACATTCGTTTACCAGGAAAGTCCAACTGGGACCGAGCCCATTTTCAGTGGAGGCCTGAGGAAAAATGCTCCAGATGCATGTCTTTGGTGTGGGAGGAAACTGGAGCATCCAAAGCAAATGCATGCAAATGCATGGAGGACATGCAGACACCACACGAAAGACACCCCAGCTGAGATTCGAACCATAGAACCTCTTGATGTGAGATGACAGTGCTATCTGCTGCACCATTGCACCACCCAGTCATCACTCATCAGAGAAGTCAAATACCCACCCTTACAGAAAGCAAATATAAGGTGACTTTGCACAGTGTCACACTGAGCTGAGCCACTGAACAGCCCCACTTTTTTGTTTATACTTGGAAGGCAATATTTCATTCACCCATCAACAGTGAAAGTTTTTGGGACGTGTTCTTCCATCTACAGGCATATACTGTCAGTAAGACTGGCATTCCACCTTAAAAGACATATATAACTTAGCATTGAAGTTGGCTGAACTGCTTTGCCCATGTCTTTAAAGATAATGTTGATAGTGATAGCTTTCAGTGAAAGAAAAGGTCACTTTTATGGCGAAACATATATGATTGTTACTGTTGATTTGGTTCTATATTCGTTCACCCAAACTGATAAATGTATGGAAATCTACACTTTATTTTCATGTTTGGGATATAGTATCTCAATTAGTTGCCTGACAGTTCTTAATTAAGCTTCAGTGAATTATACTTGGACATCCTAGTATATACTGCACCTATCTTGCCATTTCACTTTCCAGGACTTAAATGATACAGTTCCTTGTTCAAGCTGGATTGGACATTTTGCACTTAGAGGAACAGGGCTTTTGGTGATGGAATGTTTCTAGTCACAAAAAAAAAAAAAAAAATATGGGGAAGTATGTATATTGCTACTGTTCTGCTATGCAGAGAATTGTTCTGGCAGATCATTTTAAATAGTGATACTCTACAGATCTTAATGACCAAATTTGCATAGCTGATATTTCAGGATGAGTGCCAGTAGGCTGTCTTATTAGATTTTTACCTCCACCCTGTTTTAGTTACACTTCTTATGTATTTGTGTGTTTTGTCCTGTGTTGTATTTTTGAATAAGCCCTTATCTTTGGGACTAAAGTACTCAAATTAAAAGCTACTTTGTGACACAGTTTATCTGAATGTGAGTGTTATATTTTACTTGTTTTTAACTGTTAAAATAATACTAACTGAATGTTCCAGAAAAGTATTGCATCTCCACCTTGAGTAAAAGTCATTTAGCTATACTTTACTTTAGCCGAACATACTGCAGCTTGACAGTGTGTCACATAAGGAAATGCATGTACGTACCTGTGTATAGTAGGTAGTATCTCAGTCATACTTTGATAATGTTTAATGAAAGCTTCATGAAAATATACTTGAACCCTGAGACACATACTTAACCTGAGGCTACCGTTTCAACCCTAAGGACTTAAAATATAACTTAGTATTTAATTTGGTTTGGCCATTTAACCATAGTACAAGGAACATTATTAATGGTAATATTTTTTCTATGACAGAAAAGGTCAATTTTTAATACCAGCTCAGTGCAGATTTGGACATGTATTATTTTCCCTTACTGCATCTTCAAAACATTGTCTTCATCATCAGGATCATTATCATCTTCATTGTTGCCAGCCTCGTCATTGGCAGCATTGTTAATAAACTCATAGCATTCCTGGTTATTATTCCTTACGTTTCTGCCACAGCTGAAGAAAGCTTTGTGGTTATCCTTAGCATGGAAGGCGATCCACAATTCATAGTTGCTGTTGGAGGATTTGATTTTGTTTCTAAGTTTTTTGTTGATCATTTTGAGCTCTTCAATAGAAGATTTTGGCTCAGGTTTCATATCAACACATATTTATGGGATTTTGCTATTTTGTACTCATCACACAAAAAATGCAAATATATTTACTGTATATTGTTAATCAAATCAAATGAACATTTCTCAGCTGAGATTCAAATGAATGAAAAACTACAATAAGTATGCTCTGAAACTACCACAGTAAAAAGTATTATGTACTCATTTATTTCATAAAATACTACAAAACAGTAGCTTTAACTTTGTCCATAAGCAGACCATGCCATACAGTAACCTGTTCTAACAGGGTATACATCCTTTGATTACAAAAAAGCATGTACAATTGTCTATATAAAGGCTATGACTATTTTTTCTGGAATGTATTTCTTCAAAATTTATACAAATTTCTGCCTACCTCAGAATAATTATTTTTGACTTGATGCAACTATTGATTGATTATGATCTAATGAAAACATTCTACATATAATAATGCCAGCTTCAAGCTTTCTTTCTCTCTATCACACACACACACACACACACACACACACACACACACACACACACACACACACACACACACACACACAAACACAAACACATACAGACAGTCTTGTCAAAGCCAGATCTATAATTATTTAACTATCAGCAGCAGTCCTAGGTTCATAGGAAGTTAATAGGCTAGTGGCTCTAGAACCCTTACAAGCCTAGCCATGTTTATTTATTTTATTTTATTTTACATTTGTTGACTGGACTAGTCTAACTGGATATATGTCCATTTTCAGTAGAGGCCCGGGGAGATAAGCTCCATGACACACACATAAAATAACAGCAAATATCAAAAATAACATCAGTTGTATATACAAGGACATTTCTGGTTAACACAGAAATTTTCAGAGAGGACAGAAATCATTACAGTGTAAAATTCAGGTACAAATCAACATAAAGATACAGTACATAATGAGAAAAAAGGAGGCATACAGGTTAAACAACATACAAGTATAGTACATAATAAAAAAGAGGCAGTTTAATGTTTAGTTATAGTAATAATGAGTTTTTTTAACAAATAAGTATCCAATGGGATAGAAATAATGAAATAAAGAGTGAAAAAGGTAAAAATATTGTTAATAAGGAAGTTAGAAGAGTTGAAAAGAATAAGGTAGGCAGAGCATATTTTGGATAGAATAGATAACTAGTCAGGTTTAGTATAGGGGCATAACCAGTGTGTTCTGAGGAAAAGTTTCAGTCTGTTTTTGAAGAGCGATATAGAGGAAAGTGAGGAAAGGTCACTGAGTAGGAGATTCCAGAATTTTTCCACAGTATTAGGGAAGTGATAATCTCCAGCGCTGTTGTTAGATTTAGATGGGTTAACTAGAAGTTTCTGAGATGAACATTAGAACTTTGACAGGAAGGGTTTAATTCTGTGGAGAGAGCCAAGTTTTTTGTTGACAGATTTTATAGTGTTGTTGATGTGAATGTCACAGTTGAGGTTGTTGTCAATGGTAATACCAGGTAGCTTGGTAGTTGGGTCAGGTGATGTAATGGTACCATTAGTGGATGTAACTGAAAAATCTATGGGAGAGGACTTATGAGTAGGATTGAAAAGGAGGAGTTTATTTTTTTGAGGTTCAAGAGAAGACAATGGAGTGTGAACCATTGTTCAACTGTGTTAAATACTTTTTGGGTAAGGGAGTGAAGCTCAGAGGTGGTTTTGGCTGAGCATATAAGTGTGGAGTCATCTGCATATTGTATGCAAGTAGCATGGGGGATTGCTAGATGAAGGTCATTGATAAATATGGAGAACAGGAGAGGTCCTAATATGGACCCCTGAGGGACACAGAGGTTAACTGGTAGGTGGATAGATAGAGTGTTGTGCCAAAGCACAGCCTGTTGTCTTTTATGTAAGTAGGATTGGAACCATTTAATAGAGAGTGCATCTAAGGACAGGGATTTGAGGGTATCTATAAGACTTTGATGATTTACCATGTCGAATGCTTTGGACAGATCGATAAATAGTGCAGAGGAAAGCATATTACAGTTACGGTTTTTGTTAATACAATCTGTAAAGGAAAGGAGGGCAGTGGTAGTGCTATGGGAAGGTCTTAAACCATGTTGACAGCTAGAAAGTAGGTTATTTTGGATTAGGTGGTCTAGCAATTGCCTATGGATGCATTTCTCCATGATCTTTGCCAAAGAAGAAAGAAGGGCTACGGGATGGTAGTTGGGGAATTCGGTGAAGTTACCACCTTTATGAAGGGGGATAATATGGGAGACTTTCCAGATGCTAGGGATATGATCTTCACTAATAGTTCTATTGATCAAAATGGAGATGGGGTAAGCAATCGACTTGGCAGATGTCTGTAGATATTCAGCAGGTAGTTGGTCTGCTGAAGGAGAGCATGGGTTCAGTTTTTGGATTAGGGCAAGAATATGGGTTGTTGGGACTGGTTGGAAAAGAAATGGAGGGGGTGGGGTTTTGTTATAGGTAGGTAAAGTGAAGTTATTAGGTGACAACTGACTGGCTAGTGTTTGGATAGCATCAGTGAAAAAGGTATTGAAGGCATTGGCAGTATGCATGGGATTTTCCTGCTCTGTGTTTTGTGGGTTTGGTGTAATGGATTGACCTGGATGTAGTAAATGGTTAATGCATGCCAAGACTTTTTGTGGGTTATTATGGTAAGCCTTCTGAAACTGAAGGTAGTAGTTTCTTTTATCAGACAGTATAGCTTTCTTAGTGTTATTTCTTAGTTTTCGGAAATTTTGTTGGTTTACAGGGTTTTTAGTCATTCTCCATTTTGCCCAGTATTTATTTCTGAGATGGATTTTAGGTTTGGTTTCTTTGGAAAACCATGAGGCGGATTTGGTCTTGATTCTAATTGAACGGATTGGTGCCTGGTGATCAAGAATGGCTAAGAAGTTAGAGTTAAAGTATTTAACAGCTTCTTCCAGAGGGAGGTATCTTAAAGGAGACCAATTGCATGCTCTTAGTTCCCTTTGAAAGAGATCAGGGTTAAAGTTATTTTTGGATCTGATATTCCTGACAGTGGTAGGAATAGGACCATAGGTTTTATGCCTCATGATGTAGGTAATTGAGTGGTCACTTATGTCATCAGGGAGGGTTCCAGATTCATATATTTGAGGATGGTTATTTATCAGAATCCAGTCTACTGTGCTTTCTTTCTTGTTATGTTTGTTTATCCTGGTGGGGGAGGTAATGGTTTGAGAAAAAAACATATAGGTTGATGTGGGTGGTAGGGTAGCTGCTGCTACAGCAATTCCAATCAATATTTATATCACCAAGGATTATGGTTTCTTGAGGTAGGTGTTGAGATAGCCAGCAAAGGATATTTTCTATGGTGGTATTGTTATTACCGGGGGGTAGATAGATACGGATGATATAGATGGCTTCGGCATTGTTAATTTGAAGTTTGGATATGAGAATTTCTGCATTGGTATTAAGAGGTGGTCTATAGTCATAAATGGTTAACTGAAATCCAGATTTGAATAGAATAGCAACCCCCCCACCCTTTTTGGCTACATGGTCGAGTCTCAGGATATTATATCCTGGTGGGATGATTTCATTGTCTTTGGTTACAGGTTTTAGCCATGTTTCTGTTAAACAGAGAATGTCAAAGGAGTAGACTTCTAAGAGAGGATAGAGTTGAGCAATTGTATTGTTAATGCTACGAATATTGAGATGAGCTAAAAGGAGTGAGTTAGATGGTTTAAGTAATGGAATAATTAGTGGATTGGTTGGAGTTGGGTAGAGAGATAGGAGTTGTTGGGCCTGGGTTTGGGTGAATGTCTCCATCTTTTAATGAATGGAGTTGTTTGAGATAGTTTGGATTCGGGAGTCTGCTATTTAGGAGTAGTGATCTCTTGGGATTGAGATTGTTATATCTAATGTGGAGTATTCTATGATATTTAGCTAGTAGATAGCTGGGTGTTGGTGTTATGTTAGCATGGATAAAGAGGATGTGCAGAGAAGGAGTGTTGGTTAGCTTATTTGGGTATTGAAAATATGGACCTAATGGGTGTTCGTAGGAGGAGAGTATGTATGCAAAAGTGAACGGTGGAAGCAGTGTAAGTTCATAGGTTCATAGATTAGTATTAAGCTAACTGCCCTTGCGAGCCATTTTAAGCCTAGCCAATTATCCCTTGTGAGACTCAAACCCTGCACCTTGTGTTTGTAAGGCAAACACCTTAACCATTAGGCCACCCTTCCACCCGGATTTATATCTGTGTCCAAGGTTATTGGCAACAATGATCACTAGCCATGACAATGTGACACTTGAGAGACATGTATTGTGAACAGTGCAGGGAGTTTATACCTATCCTGCTGTCATTCATAGACATGGGTTAGGCTATCAGCACACATTCACAGATGCAACAAGCATACAGCCGTACCAACAGTAGAACATTTAAGTTGTCTTATTCAGTTGGAATAATAGTGTACTTCGTGACATTTTATTTAATGGAGTCTTATCACCTTGCTGAGCAATACTGTTTACACACGAGTACATCTGGACACAGACATTAGTATACCCTATACAGCTACTACAGACATTTTTTTTACCTGTTAGTTCTGTGGGGAGAATATATATTAACAATATGTGACTGTTTCTATAAATAGTCAGTACTACCTGTCTGTTACTATAAATAAGTCTTAGTACCAGTCCCTGGATTCAAACCCTGATCAGTGTGTGGGAAAAGTAACAACATATATATTGCTTATCACACTGAGCTACTGGGACACTGCTAGCCATCAAAGTACATTCTGAGCCAGGACAGCCAGCAGCCTCTACCCCCCTTTATAGTACCTTAACACCCACTCCCCCCGTATCCTCCTTAGTAAGTGAAGTAGTTGGAAATGAGCAGTGGTATGTACTTTATCCATTGGGATGGATATGATATTAGTTGTGTAATTGAAGGTATAGAAGTATAGTAGTTGTGGATGAGGGGAGGAGAGGGGTGTGGTAGGAAATAAGGGGAGTGGTTAGAGAAGGATGGAGTGGGATTAGATGACCAATAGGAAATATCCCTGAGAGTAATGGGAGGAGGAAGGGGAGTGGCTAGTAAGTATAAGAGTAGGACCCCTGGGGTTGGGTGGGAATTGGGGGTAGGGAGGTGAGTGTAGTGAGCCCGCAGGGCGAATGGAGCAGGTAGAGACAGGTAAAGAAGCAGCTAGAGGAGGGTGGGGTGGCCTAATGGTTAAGGTGTTTGCCTTACAACCACAAGGTGCAGGGTTTAAATCTCACAAGGGATAATTGGCTAGGCTTAAAATGGCTCACAAGGGCAGTTAGCTTAGTACTAATCTATGAACCTATGAACCTAGAGAAGAAACAATCAGCAGTACTGGCTACAGAAGGTAAGTTGGATAAGTCAGAAGTGGGTAAAAACAGTGATAAGAGAACCTAGAAAATGTAGTAGTAGACAGTATAGTAAAGGGTGAAGTGTGAGGAACTAAAAAGCAGGTCTAGGACTACAGAAAATAAGGTAAGTAATTAAGAAAACCAGAGGATGGTCATGAGAATGAGTGTAGGAGAAGGGTGCCACCTAGTGGACAGGTCTTATATTGCAGGTATATATGAGAGGGAGTTCGCTGGATTAAAACTGGGGAAGAGTGAGTGCTAGGAAAGGGAGTTACTAAGGAGGATACGAGGGGGAGTGGGTATTAAGGTACTATAAAGGGGGGGGTAGAGGCTGCTGGCTGTCCTGGCTCAGAATGTGCTTTGACACCTATAGCAATGGTACAATGGTTGAAAGTATTTCTGGCAGGAATTAGACAGCAATCATACTTTTCTTGTTTCCTTGAGAGAGGGTGCTGGGAATTAAGGCTGTGAGGTGAACCTGCTGGTATTTGCAGAGGGTCCTTATTTTCCTAGAGACTAGTGCTGGAAGCACAAGAAGAGCAGGGTAATTTTCTTGTCTCCTTGAGAGAGGGTGCAGGGAATTAAGGCTGTGAGATGAACCCACTGGTATTTGGAGAGGGTCCTTATGTTCCTAGAGACTAGTGCTGGAAGCACAAGAACAGCAGGGTAACACAGGCAAAAAGACGCTGGGAGAGGAGCAGACAGCAGCCAGGGCTTTTCCCGATTACTAAAGATGTTGTTAAAATGTTAATCCTGGGTAGTCTCAATTGTCCTTGGTTAGATGGACATAATATACAGAGCGAGTTTGTAATAAACACTGACTAACCCTGTCCATGAGGTACATGGGTTGCCACCCTCAGGGTGATTTTGTAGTCTCCCATCCATTTGTCCAGGTTGCACGTGAATAGGGCCAGTGAGCTCTGCTTCATGTGAATTTGAAGTTTATTCCAGAGTAGCAGCAATTTCTTGGAGATATATCTGTCTCTCTAGCAAATGTCACAGGCTAGGTTAAGATCCCTAGAGTGAGTGACTCTTGTGCCATTTCACTTGCAGATGTGCAGCATATCCATCAGGGCAGGGTCAGAGACTGCCATTTAGGCCAGGCACAAGTAGCATCTCAGCAGCCTGTATGATACAG
This sequence comes from Protopterus annectens, assembly GCF_019279795.1. Lineage (NCBI taxonomy): Eukaryota > Metazoa > Chordata > Ceratodontiformes > Protopteridae > Protopterus > Protopterus annectens. Next base: position 137,938,808 of record NC_056751.1, read on the forward strand.
AGTACAGTGACAGGGCTTTCAGTCTATCCACATACGTCATGGTTTGGAGGACTTGTATTGTCTTGGTGAGAAACCTCTGTGGTCTCTCCAGCTGCTGCAAGTGTCTGATGAGGTAAATGCAGCAGGGAAGATTGTACTATATTCATGGCCTGATGAGGGTCAAGTACAGTAGAGTTATAAGATCCTTAGACTTGAATGTGATGCCATTACTTATGAGATGTGCAACTTAGAAGGCTTTCCTTACCACCATGGAAACTTGGTGGTCAAAGTTCAGATTGCTATCTACCTGTGTTCCCAGAACTCATACCACTGGGTTTGAACTTACGGGTTGCTGTCAATAGTGTAATTAGCAGGGAATTCTGCTTTGCCAAAGGGGATAATAATGCACTTTTTTGCATTTAGTTTTAGATCATGGCTTTGGCACCAGCCATTTGTCTGTATTAGCCCCACCTGTAATATGTTAACATCATTCAGGGACTCAATGATTGCACCCAATTTGCAATCATCAGCAAACTTGATAAGCCAAAGGCCATCTACTTTAACCTGGACTTCCAAGAAATAGAATCCAAACAGTAAAGGGACCAGCACAGATCCTTGAGGTACGCCACTGGTGATGGCTCTACTGGTAGAGGTGGAGTCACCAACTTTGGCAGTATGTGTTCTGTCGGTGAGCCAAGTGGCTACCCATCTAGTGACGTAAGGGTTAATCCCCAGCTGGGAGAGTTTCTCAATATTTGAGAGGGTATTGTGTCAAAAGCCTTGGCTAGGTCAAGATATGCAGTATGCACTGTCTTAACCTTCATTTAGGGCTTTGGTGACTTTTTGAAGAAGTATACTAGGTTCAATAAGCATTATCTACCCTTAACAAAGCCAAACTGGGTTGGGTCTACAGTTTGAATGTCACCTATGTCCTTGTCAATAAGGTCCATGATGATTTTTTCCATGGCCTTGCAGATGAGGCTGGTTAGACTTAGAGTCTATACTTCCCAGGGTCAGTTGATGGCCCCCCTTTGTGCAAGAGGATTACTGTTGCTGTTCTCCACTCTACTGGAACAACAGTTCTCAGACGATGGTTAAAGAGAATGCCAAGTGGGTCTGCTAGGTCTTGTTTTAGATTGCTTAATAAGCAAACTGGGATGTTATCTGGTCCCATTGAGGCCTTGTTTTTGGTCATGGATAGCACAGATATGACCTGATCTCTAGAGATACTAGGCAGAGGACTGGGGTCAGGTTTGCTTTGGTGTATGGCTGGTGAGGACAAGGAATGAAGTTTGTGCCAAAACTGTCAGCTAGTAGGTTAGCAGTTTCCTCCTGTATAGTATGAATGGTACCGTGTACTACCAGTTTGGCACACACCTGGGCATTCCCCTTTAGATTTTGGATGTAGTTAAAGAATGCCTTAAGATTATCCTTAGATAGCAATGCTATTTTATCTTTGTAATTAGCTTTAGAGGACTTTAAAAAGATTTCTGATTTGCTTGTTCAAGCTGTGGAGAGAATTCTTTCTCTGCTGAGTCAGTTCCTTCTTGTTCTTAGATACCAGTTTCTTCCTTTTGTTATATAATCTGTTTATACTTGAGGTCCACCAGGGTGGCTTATTTTTTTGAGAGGATCTGGTTTTAATCCAGTCAGGTACATCCAGATCTCTACAGTTGCTAAAGAGTTTACACAGGGCATTTGTGTACACCTCTGCATAGGAGTCATTGTTGTCTCGGATTGCGGGGATTATAAAACTTTTTATACCGTTGCTTAGTAGGCTATAGTTTGCTTTGGAAATGTTTCTTAGTATTTTTGCTCCTTTAGTGGTTGAAAGGTTCAGTAGTTACTTTGAACAAGACTGATTTATGGTCCGACCTTACCAGGGAGGGCATCACTCAGGGGGGAGTACAGTGACCCCCCCTTCCATGTCGATGAGTACTATGTCTAGGATATTTGAGCCCCTTATGGAGGATGCAGACTATCTATTCCAGAGGACTTGCATTGACAAAGTCCAGGAACTTGTGGGCGAGCATGATTGTGCTCACATAAGTCACCCCGTCAATGAAAGGATAGTTAAAATATCCTATGACTAAGGTGTTGGGCTGTATGGTGAATAACTCTAGTAAGTCCAGATAGGTGGTGTGCTTTTCTTGGTTTATGGTAGGGGACCTATAGCTAGAAATAATGTGGTAGGGTATTTTGCCTATAGTTGATTGGACATGGAGTAGTTTGATAGAGTCATAATGTTTCACCAGTCTTGAGGTGTACTTGTCTTTAATGAAGATGGCTACACCTTCACCTTTGGTTTGTTCATGCTCATTGTGAGGTCTGAATGCATGGAAAGTATTATAGCCTTGAACAGCAGGGGCACTGTCTGTGGCCTTGAACCATGTCTCAGTGACTGCACAGACGTCAGCATCCTCCAAAGTAAAGAGTGCTTCCAGGGCGTGCTGTTTCATGTTTAGACTCCTAGCATTAAGCAGCAGAACCTTGAGTCTGTCTTGAGTTGATTTTGTTTTGTCGGAAATGTTGTTTTTGACATTGCCAAAAGCACTATGGGGGAGGCAAGCATCTTTGCTAGTATCCAAAACCCTAGAGGAGACAAGCGCAGACCATCTCTGGCAAAGTCAACCATGTATTCTCAGGATGACAGATACTGGATACCCTGGAATGACACCACAAGCTAGTCTTGAGTTGATTTTGTTTTGTCGGAAATGTTGTTTTTGACATTGCCAAAAGCACTATGAGGGAGGCAAGCATCTTTGCTAGTATCCAAAACCCTAGAGGAGACAAGTGCAGACCATCTCTGGCAAAGTCAACCATGTCTTCTCAGGATGACAGATACTGGATACCCTGGAATGACACCACAAGCTAAGCCAACTGTTGAAGTCAATAATTTTTTGTTTATATTGTGACATCATCCAGGGGGAAAGTAGAATGCTGCTTGGGGCTAGGGTCATACCTGCCCGGGACAGATAATCTGAGAGTTCACTCATGTCTCTCTTCATGTAGTCCAGAGAGGGACATCTCAAGTCATTCACCCCAACATGGACTATGACAGAGTCATAACAGTACTTGTTTTTAGTGACTTGAGTGCATGCACTGCAACATGGACTATGACAAAGTCATAACAGTACTTGTTTTTTAGTGACTTGAGTGCATGTATGATTTGACAGAACCTGGCACCTGACAGACAGCTTACCATGACCTTCTCCTTGTCTAGCCTGGTGAGAGGGACATCTGTGTGTCTCACTATGGAGTTGCCTGTTACCAAGACATTAGATTTGTTTTGCCTTAAGGGCTTATTTGCTAAGATACTGATGTATGTTATATGTGTAATGGCTTCTATTTGCTTAGCAGTGTGTGCAAGTGATTTACATTTGGGAGGTCTCTGATCTTTTGTTAGGCTTCTAGTGAGTACCTCCATGTATGTGGGTTTATGGGTCATAATCTCATTTTTTGTGAGAGGTGAAGAGTGTTTGTTTTAGGAATAAGTGTCAGTATACATTAGGCAATTACTACATTCCCTCAAGATGCCCATGTCAATCATGCTGGCTGGTTGGAAAGGTTCCACTGACAGATGTCTAGGGTAAAATTGAGTTTAAAGGTGTTTGCATCTATACAGGGCACCTCTAACCCCTGTTGCATGGTATGCTGCAACGTGCAAATGCAAGGCTTAAATACAGGTGAAATTAAAACACTTTTATGCTAATCTACCAATAGCAAAGAACACAATGAACCTTCTTTCAACAATTCTGCCACAGGGGAGCAGTGGAGCCATTCTTAATGTAATATGGTTGTTTTAGTGCTCAAGTGTATGAATAACAGGCTAGATTCATCAGGTCTGAATCTAGTCTGTGCTATCTAGGTATCAGAACAGTGCAAATCTATTGCAGAGAATGAAGCAGTCACAAACAGCACAACAGTAAAAAATAAACAGGAATGATACAGCAGTTCAATAAAATGCAGTTCAAAAATTGCAGAAGAATTATAAAATGTACTTATTTCTTGTTTTTTGCCTTGGATGCCTTGGATTAAAGCAGAAGCACTCTAGACTTCTGGCAAAGGACGCTAAACGTAGAGCAGCTCAGGTTAATTGAGAGCAAAAGTGTATCAGTCACAGGCTAGATTCAGCAAGTGAGAATCTATTCTATGCTATCTAGGTATCAGAACAGTGCAAATCAAGTGTACAGAAATGCAAAAATGTACTTACAGCCCTTTTGTGTGTTTCTCAGCTCAGATAGACCCGGTAAACACCAGCTGCCACTAAATGAATAATCCAAGCCCTCCTAAGTTGGCCATATCCATTTAAAGCTCTGCAAAAATACAATTTCTCCCCTAATTTTATAGGATTAATTAAAAAACTATATGAAAATTCTATAGCCTATGTAAAGATTGGATCATATCTATCTAGCCCATTTGAAATATTAAGAGGTACTAAACAGGGATGCCCTCTTTCCCCCATGACTGTTTGCCCTGGCTATTGAGCCTTTTGCAAATTATGTTAGAAATAATGACAGCGTTAAAGGATATAAAGTGTCAGACAAATTATCCCCAAGATACAACTGTTTGCTGATGACCTACTAATAACTTCTAATGATATTGAAAATTTAATAGCTCACCTATTACATAATCTAGACTTCTTTGCAAACATCTCGGGTCTAAAATTCATTCACAACAAAGCTCAGGCACTTCTAGTGAATAAAAATGTTACTATGAAACTTACATCAAAAAGAGACATAAACTGGATTGTTAAATATCTACTGTAGGTATCATTATTAAATCTAATTATAAAAAATACTCACATCTAATTACCAACAGCTTATAAACTCATTTACCAGTCTAATAGGCAGTTGGAACAGACTCTTCTTCACATTTGAAGACAGACTAACTTTAATCAAAATGATGCTGTTACCTAAAATGTTATACATTGGCCAAGCTCTAATAATTCCCCCACCTGTCAAAATTAAACAGAAAATTAATAACTTATTACTTAACTTCCTTTGGTATCCTCCAAAAAATAAGAATTTATCTTCTCTGGCATACCACAAGCTGGGATGAAGGAGGTATAGGGTTTCCAAATATTTATTTTTATTTAAACTCCACATTTATTAACATAGTGATGCTTTGGAATAATACTTCTTATGCATCATACTGGAAATCAATACATGAAACCTAACTTCTTAATAGTAACAGGACATTGCTTTAACCATATACTCAAATACATGCAAACATCTTATATGGATTTTAAAAATATACAGTCAAAGTGAAAGGTCAAAACCTGTCTTCACACCTCTTATACGCTAAACATTGCTGCTGTTTAAAAGCTTATGTTTTCTAATCAATTAATTAAGAATTTATTAATAATTATGTTTCCTATTGCTTACACAAATGAATAGTTGATATATTTTGATACTCAGAAAATGTTAGAACTTAAAGAAGGGTGACCTATTATATTGGAATCAATTTCTCTCAGCTAATAAAATAAGTTCTGCAGACTATTTCATCAGCAGATATAGTTTACAAAATTGCATTTGGCTGGACATCCAAACTTGCAAGGATTTTATACATACTAAGCTTGCACCCTCATTAGAGGCATACTGTAAGAGTAACTTAAAAATCTTGGATTTTATCTCAACAGTTATTAATAGCTCCCCCAGGAATACTTCATACATATCTGTTATTTATAAAATTCTCAGAAATAATTTTAGCAAAACAGATGTTTCTTTTTGGAATTATTCAAGTGAAGTTAATAGACAAATATTCTCAGAAAAGGATAAACTTTGTTTACAGTTGGTGAAGGAATCCACATCTTCCCTGTTCTGGCATGTATACACATGGAAATGTTTACATAGATGTTTTTTCACTCCACATAGACTAGCAATAATGTACAAGAAAGATGAAATGAAATGCTGAAGATGTGGACACCCCGATGCTGACTGGATACATATGGTTGTTAATTGCAAAATAATTTCCCCATTTTGGTTAGACTTTAAATGTCTTTGTAAAGCTCTATGGTATGACAGCTGTACAATTTCTGACTCCCTTATCATTTTCAATGTTCCTGTTCCTGAAGTCATTCCTAAAATCCAAACATTTTTACTATGGTCTATCCTCACTATAGCAAGGAAAATTGTTACTAAAAACTGGAAATCCCAATCTACTCCTGTCTTTAAAGCTGAGTTTATTCATCTTGTGAGATACATTTGAAAGAATGAGATTGCTACTATAAAAGCAAGGACTAACAACACATCCCATCATTTAATTGCTTGGACAAAATTGTCTAATCTGTTCTCCTATGTATATTGTTTCTTTAGTTGTTATGGACATTGTATATAGCTTATTTGTTTTTTTTATTGTTACTATACTAAGTTATTGTGTTATAAAAGGAATAAAAACATTTTTGAAAAAAAAAATCCCACTCTTCTAATGTAAAAGCACATTAATAGAGTATCCAGAGTGAAGTCAGGTGCCAGGATCTGTCACATAACACATGCACTCAGATCACTCCACAATAAGTACAAATTTGACATTGTCCATGTTGGTGTAAATGACCTGAGATGTACCTCCATGGACTACATGAAAAGAGACATGGAGGAGCTCTCCGACCTTCTATCCCAGGCAGGTATGACCCTAACCCTGAGTAGCATCCTGCCATCACCCAGAATGATACCACAGTACAAGGACAAAATGATTGACTTCAACAATTGGCTAAGCTTCTGGTGCCATTCTAAGGGGATCCAGTATTTGTCTGCCTGGGATGACATGATCGACAGTCCACGATGCTTTGCCAGAGATGGCCTGCACCTGTCACCCTTAGGATTCCGGATACTGGCTAAGGCTCTTGCCACCCCTATAGTGCCTTTTTTAGGCAAGGTTCAAATGACAAATTCACCACCGTAACAGGTACAAGCAAGCGAAATCTGAGGGTAATGCTACTCAATGCTAGAAGTCTAAACCTCAAAATACACTCACTCGAGGCACTCCTTAAAATGGAGAACATTGACATCTGTGCAGTGACAGAGACCTGGTTCAAAGCTCCAGGGAGCACCCCTGCATTACCAGGCTTCAATTCATACCACACCTTTCGGCCACCTAACCCAGAAAGAAGCACTAAAGGCGGAGGCGTGTCCATATTCATTAAGGATATCCACACCTCCAGGCTAGTTGCACAGCATAATGCATCTGAGATTATCCAAGTGCAACTACCTCTGGGCAAGACCGCAATCCAAATTGTAGCTTGCTACAGACCCCCCACCATGCCCCAGGATTCACACTCCTCATTTCTTGATACACTGGAAAGTATTAGGGTACATCCCAACACCCTAATAATGGGCAATTTTAACTACCCCACCATTAACTGGGAAAACTACTCATGTACCAACTCTTTTGCTCAACATTTTCTAGAATTCATAAATTCCAACGCCTTGGATCAACTTATTCACACCCCCACCAGGGGCAGCAATATCCTAGACCTGGTCATTACCAACATGGGAAACCGGTGTTCCACACCAGAGGTCAATTCCTCATTGGTCAAATCCGACCACAAGCTAATCAGCCTAGACATCCACATCCCGCTTCCAGCCCCAGTTAGGGAAACCATCATAAAAAACTTCTCAAAAGCCAACTTCACACTTCTTAAGACAGAAGTGGCAAACTTAATGACACCCATGCAGACTGACAATAGAGGTATGACTGCCAAATCCTACACAAATGCACTTTATAAGCACTTACACGAGTGCATGGATCATGTTATCCCTAATAGAACCAAGATGTTATCCTCCAAAAAAAGGAAGCCGATCTGGTGGTCCTCTGCCATAAACAAACTTTACAACAGAAGAAAGAAACTGTTGCAAAAAAGAGTAAAATCCCATGACTGGAGGAACTCCCTGGTCAACCTCAGTAAGAAGCTGAGATCCCTCATAAAATCCTCCAAAGCTAGTTACGAAAACAAAATTGCCACTGACTCTAAAGACAACCACAAAGCATTCTATAGCTATGTCAAGAATCTAAATGAGAACACTCAGATCTGCTCTGAGTTACAGCATAATGGCACTAAATATACAGAACCAACTGATATTGCCAACATCCTAGCAGATAGGGTCAGTGCTAACTTTACCCCCCTCTCACCCCCTAGAGGGCCCATCTCTATACCGGAAGAATGCAAAGTTCCTATAATCACAGCCGCACAGGTAAAAAACACACTCTCCAAAGCCAAGAACACAGCATCCATGGGACCTGACAATATCCCAGGCTACGTTCTACACGAACTACAGAATGAACTGGCACCCTACCTAAGTACCATGTTCAATCATAGCCTCACCTCAGGCTTTGTACCCACTGAATGGTGCACCATGACAGTTATCCCACTCCACAAAGGGGGAGCCACGACGGACCCCGGGAACTACCGCCCCATTAGCCTGATGAGCCTGGTCTGCAAGGCCATGGAACGTATCATTGTGGAACTCATAAACAAAGACATTGGTAATCTCCAGACTCTGGACCCTACTCAGTTTGGATTTGTAAAAGGCAGATCATGTCTCCTAAACCTGATTGACTTCTTTGAAGCAGTCACCAAAGCCATAGATGAGGGTAAAATGGTTCACACAGCTTATCTAGATCTTGCCAAGGCTTTCAATACCATCCCCCACTCTGGAATTATAGATAAGCTCACTAAACTGGGTATAAATCCCTATGTCACAAGATGGGTTGCAAACTGGCTCATGGACAGAACCCACACTGTGAAAGTAGCGGATTCCAAATCCAACATCAGACCAGTGACAAGTGGAGTACCACAGGGTTCAGTCCTGGGTCCTCTCCTGTTTGGTATCTACTTCTCTGAAGTGCAGGCCAACACAGAAGGTCTTTGGCTAACAAAGTTTGCAGATGACTGCAAACTAGGAGCCATAATCAAAACTCCTAACGATGTGGACAAACTACAAAAGGGCCACACTGAGACAGATACCTGGTGTCAAAGCCATGGCCTGAAGCTCAATGCCAAAAAGTGTATTGTCATCCCCTTTGGTAAAAACTCTGTATCCATGAACTACCACATAGCTGGTAGTCTACTTAATGCCGAAACTGTGATAAGAGACCTTGGGACATAGGTGGACAGTAGTCTCTCCTTTGATAATCACATTGCCACAGTAGTCAGGAAATCCTTCTACATGGCTCATCTCATCACAAAAGGATTCTCATCCAGAAAAAAGAGGTCATTGTTCCCCTCTACTCATTACTCATTAGACCCATTATAGAGTACAACACCCCTTTTGTTATGTACCTCACAAGACATCTACAACAACTGGAAAGACCACAGAAATACCTCACAAAGAGGATTACTGGCCTCAAACAGATGCCCTATGCAGACCATCTCAAAAAACTACAGCTTTACTCCATCGCATATCGCCTACTCAGGGGCGATCTCTGCCTAACATACAAAGCTATGTCAAACCCAGAGCTGCTGGACATGCTCCACTTAAAGAAATCCCAATCCCTCCGAGCTACACGCTCTAGGGACCTTAACCTTGTCACCACAATAAACAGAACATGCTGGAGGGATAGATTCCTATCCCAGAGACTTCCCATACTCTGGAACAGACTACCTATCTATGTTAAATAGAGCTCCTGATTAGCACTCTTCAAGAAAAATCTTGATGATTGGATGGGAAATGGGAAATTCACTCCGGGGATCACTTCTGTGGCTCTGCTCGACAGGGGCACAGGAAAATAATTTTCTTGGGTGGCAAAAGCCAGGGTACATTTTTTGGCTAGGCTTGTATGGGCCCTAGGGCCGATAGCCTAGTACCTACCTATGAACCTATGAACAAACAAACCTAAAACTATAGATACAGCAGTGTACATTAAACAGCTTATAAAAATGTAATTATTTAATAACAGTACGGTAGCGTTGTCGCCTCACAGTAAGACCCTGTCCGGTTCGACTCTCAGCTAGAGCGTCTTCTGCGTGGAGACATGCGTGAATGGGTGTACCTTCGTTGAAGATTGTGTGTCAGGGCTGGCAACTCGGTACGTAAAAATCAACTGCCAATCATTAGCGGACCGGAGTTCCGCTGTGGCGACCCCTAATCGGGAAAAGCCGAAAGACACAACATTCAATAACAGTACTTCACTTTGAATAAGTAAGCCAAGAGCCACTCAACTGTACAGAATTTATAAGAGCACTAAAAACAGGATATCTAATTAATAAGCCCTCCAGCCAATAAAACTACAATTAGAAATCTCACGTGTTTCCGCAACCTAAACAGACCAGGCTACCTCCAAGTGCACTAGACAGAAAATTCACTGACCTCTTTTGATGTAAAAACAATTGCTTGCTAGAGTGCAAAACTACACTACTTTATCCAACAGCTAGCTAGATAATGAAGTCAGATCAAGTAGAACAGACAATGGGAGGCAAAATTCACTTTTCAATATAAGCACAAGGAAAGGCAAATAAATAATTCAGGATATCAACAGCAGTGTAGAAAGGGAGGAGCTTATTAAGCTCAATTTACAGTAGGGATGGGCAGCTAAAAATACCTGCTTTAAAAAACAGATCAACAAAGGGGAGGGAGGATGGTAAACACAGCAGGGATCATCAGCAGTGCTTTAGTTCATGCAGGCTTCAGATCTTTTCTGACAAAGACAAAGGCTCAGAATTTCACTGAGTCTTTAAGTAGTTGCTTTCAGACATAGACTATTCACGTTCACCAAGAATAACCATTTTCTGATTGGATACAAATTTCATGTTTGACTGTGAACAAGCAAAAGTCATTCTGTTCACATCAATATTTCTCAATGTTTTATACTTATACACACACACGCGGACACACACACACACACACACAGAAAAAAACAGTGTTGATGTGTTTATCTCCATATGTGTCTGTGTTTTTGTTGCTCTGCTATGACCTATGACACATTAACCATAGATACTCTATGTCTGATGGTTTCACCCCCCCCCCCCATGCTTACTTTTTCTACAAAATTTGGCATGCTTACATTTTACCACTATCTTTCCTAAGGTTAGAGTGCAACAATGTCCTTATTCTTACATTATGTACATTCCCACCCCAACAACACTTGCTGCATAGTTTAGCAGAGCACACAGGCTGCCATACCAGATCTTGTCTGTCAGTTTGTATGCCATATAGCAGCTCTCTGCACTATAGGAATGCTTCCATACTGAACTTGTTGAGTACACTGTACAGTTCGCTGATCTGGCAAGAAGCCATGGACTATCATACGCATGATTCTTTTTATGAATTTCATCATGGTATTTTGCACCAATCAAGATTTATCACTTGTCTCTCACAAACATTGTGTACCACGTCTATGAATCCCACCACCTGTCTTAGGCTTTTTTAACCATTTATTCTGGCTTTTTTAACCATATATTCTGTAATATACTTGAAACAATATAATGAAATCTTCTTGTCATTTACTGACTGTATGTGGCTAGAGCCATTGATTGATAGCTATAATATATTTATTTATATTATATTTGTTTATGTTGGCTAACAAGAGATAGCTTGATTGGTTAATTCTACATTTGCAGTGGAGTTACTTGGAGAAAAGCTCCAATTGCACAGTACAAAATATGATTAGTACAGATTTACATAATAATAGCATTCCAAATATAATGAGTAAATATGCAACAAATGTAGAGTATGCTTGAGGAGGAGAGCTCCTTGTGCTTGGGATCTATGACTGCAAGACTTTGCTTCTAAAGCCATCTGGAAATACAGACCTGATATAAGTATATTTTTGCACTTGCTCTAACTGTTTCAGTGATATTTAACAATTCTGTGCTGCATTTATTTATTTTGTTAAATTTGTCACTGTTTTTCAGCTTGCACTTGTTAAAGAAATTCCACCTGTTTGTTAATGTACTACTCTTAAGTTGTTTTAACAGTATTCTGCAAAAGCTGTTCTGAGACCACCAAAATATTTCCAAGTTTTGCAAAGTTTTTGCATGTTGTGAACATTTCTCAGGGTTAGTGAACTTATTTCCAAGGATTCTTGATATTGCAGGAATTCTTACTTCTGTTCTAAACCATTTGTTACTGCACTTGAGCTCAAAGCCAGCTTGTCTTACATTGAGAAGATTCTTTTACACTCTGGTGGGAGCAGAGAGCTAAATTCAACCAATCGAAGGTGGGAACTACTGGTCAATAGCTTTTTGTGTTTTTATCTGATTGGCCTGATGGTTTAACTTTAGAAAAGTCTTTCATTCCCGTCCTTGTATATAAGCAAATCGCTCCAGTTTAAAATCCTCTATAGGAAATGCTCTCCATAGTCTCCCACTGTTCACAGATACTCGAAGAGCTGTCAGTTTGTGCATAGAGTGGTACCACTGCAGGTCATCTAATAGTATGCCATTAAACACTCTCACTTTGACCTTTAAGTAACTATCCCTTACTCCTTCCCATCTAGAAATTGTGTTTCCTTGCCTTACATAGCATAGACTAGATTCAGACCTACTGAATCAAGACTGTTTGATATCACTATGCTCTTAAACCAGCCATCTTACATTAAGAGGGCTTCCCTGCATCCTTGTGGAAGAAGTGTATATCTCAGGACCCATCTGAGTTGGGGATTGCTGGAGAAAGGCTCAGTTTGGGGCTTTTGCATCGGTAGTTGTGTTAAAACTGTTTAAATTAGCCTGTATTATTAGCATTAAAATTAGTATTATTAGCCAGGTTTGCTGTCAATTTACCGTAGCTGCTCAATGTTTGAAAACTTTAGCTATAAGTCTGGAGTTCATCTGCACTGAAATCTAAGGCATCCACTGAAAACATCTGAAAAATAAGTATATTTTAAGCTAGCACTGCACTTTATTAACCATATTTAATTGAATTACTGCTTCATTTTTGCTGTTTGTGATTAAGTGCAGCTAGCCCACTTCCTTCCCAAATACCACATTCAGAAAAATAATGCCACAATGTTCGGGCAGTTTCTTATCATTTCTCCTGCCAGCTTGACTGATATGGGCATCTTGAGGCAACGTAGCAATTGCCTCATGTGTGAGAGACAGCCTTACAAGACTATCTGTAAATATACAGAGCTGAGTATAGTTTTCTTTATTATAGAGTTTAATTGTTGCTTAGATATCTGTTGTCTCACTGTTCTGAGAGTCTAATCTGCAAATATACAGAGCTGAGTATATATTTTTTGGTTTTATAGTTTATACTATTAGTGGTTGCTCAAATCTCTGCTGAAACTGTCTTCCCACCCCCCACCCACATTTTATGCCTTGTCTTCAGCTGATATAACTGTTTTTTATAGCTTGTGTGTTACCTAACTCAAGGTTCCCTTAATTTGACCTGTTAATAACAGCCTGCATTTAAATTGGAACCTGTGTTCTGAGAGGCAGCCTTACAAGACTATCTGCAAATATACAGAGCTGAGTATAGTTTTCTTTATTATAGAATTTAATTGTTGCTTAGATACCTGTTGTCTCATTGTTCTGAGAGTCTGATCTGCAAATATACAGAGCTGAGTATATATTTTTTTGGTTTTATAGTTTATACTATTAGTGGTTGCTCAGATCTCTGCTGAAACTGTCTTCCCACCCCCACCCCCATTTCCTGCCTTGTCTTCAGCTGATATAACTGGTTTTTATAGCTTGTGTATTACCTAACTCAAGGTTCCCTTAATGTGACCTGTTAGCCTTACAAGACTATCTGCAAATATACAGAGCTGTGTGTAGTTTTCTTTATTATAGAGTTTAATTGTTGCTTAGATATCTGTTGTCTCACTGTTCTGAGAGTCTGATCTGCAAATATACAGAGCTGAGTATATTTTTTTGGTTTTATAGTTTATATTATTAGTGGTTGCTCAAATCTCTGCTGAAACTGTCTTCCCACCCCCACCCCCATTTTCTGCCTTGTCTTCAGCTGATATAACTGTTTTTTATAGCTTGTGTGTTACCTAACTCAAGGTTCCCTTAATTTGACCTGTTAATAACAGCCTGCATTTAAATTGGAACCTGTGTTCTGAGAGACAGCCTTACAAGACTATCTGCAAATATACAGAGCTGAGTATAGTTTTCTTTATTATAGAATTTAATTGTTGCTTAGATATCTGTTGTCTCACTGTTCTGAGAGTCTGATCTGCAAATATACAGACCTGAGTATATTTTTTTGGTTTTATAGTTTATACTGTTAGTGGTTGCTCAAATCTCTGCTGAAACTGTCTTCCCCACCCCCCTCCCTGTTTTTGGTTTGTAGTTTAAATTTGGTGGCTTTTGCTTTTTGATCTAGGACACTCCCCCAGTCCCATCTCTTTACCGCATTCTACCTAATAAACACTTTCTGCACTTGCTTTTAGTCCTTTTTAATTTAATTGCATTTTTCAAACTGTGTGGTCTAATATTGCTACATACTCAAGTGTGCTAGCTTGCACTGCATGTGAATTGTTTTTACTACTGTTTTTGCTACTTTTCTGTTAAAAAAAAAAAAAAAACTGTAAGCCTGTTTCCTACCTTTCCTGTAACTAGTGTTTCAGATACAGATTTGCTGTATCCAGGACTGTTTGTAAGCTTCTGAGCCCCCCCCAAGCCTTTCTGTGTTGGAGGGAAGTCTTCTAATGCGGGAGTGGTAAGCATTAGGTAACCTGTCTACCACATAAGGAGTGATTCTGGCCCAGAATTTGTAATTATTGGCCATTTGGGCAATCTTCCATCTCTCTCAACTTTCTGATTTGAAAGCCTGCATTTGCGCTTGTTTCTGGCCTGTAACTCGTCTAGTGCAGATACAGATTCTTAGTTTTAACACTTAAATTTGCTTATTCATACTCAGCACTTGTTTAGAACTTATAAGCACTAAATAAGCTACTAATTACTATAGCACTCAATCTTCCTCATTATCTAAAGGAAAACAGTTTTTGTACTTACTTTTCTCACTGGCGTTGAGAAAAACAGCTCTTGTACTCACTTTCCTCACTTATCTAGAGGAAAATAGTTTTTTATTCTGGCATGTCCAAGGGTCAGCTCCCAGTGTTCTCCCCTGTCTATCTGATGAATCTGGGCATCTTGAGGCAATGTAGAAATTGCCTCATGTACACAGACAATCCTCTCCTCCTACCACCCAACACTACAACCTGTGAGAGATGCACTTATCTAGCCAAACTGGAGGTAAAGCTCTCACCAACCAAGACTGAACCTGACAGTCATGAGGAGAAGGTAAACATTTGCACCACACCACACTCATCACATAGTCTCACTACGTCTACACCACCAAAATCCACACATAGAAACTCAAAAACATTCGGAGAGGCTCTCAATAATAATCTGCCTAAGCAACAGAGACCTCCAAAGCAGAAACACAAGTAACCTCCATCCCCCAACACAACCCAAATGACACATAGCCCACAGATTCAGTGTGCCACTCAAACACAGCCAATAAGGCAAAACAACATACCCAACACACTAGTCATAGGTGACTCTATAGTCAGGCACACTGATGTCCCACTCACCAGGCTAAACAAGGAGAAGGTTACTGTCAGCTGCCTGTCAGGTGCCAGGATCCGCCACATAACCCACGCACTCAGGTCACTCCACAACAAGTACAAATATGACTCTGTCATTGTCCATGTTGGTGTGAATGACCTGAGATGTACCTCCCTGGACTACATGAAAAAAGACATGGAAGAGCTCTGCGATCTTGTAGTCCAGGCAGGTATGACCCTAGCCCTGAATAGCATTCTGCCATCACCCAGAATGATACTGCAGTACAAGGACAAAATGATTGATTTCAACAATTGGCTAAGCTTCTGGTGTCATTCAAAGGGGATCCAGAATCTGTGTGCTTGGGATGACATGGTCGACAGACCACGATGCTTTGCCACAGATAGCCTGCACCTGTCGCCCCTAGGATTCCAGATACTGGCTAAGGCTCTTGCTGCCCCTATAGTGCCTTTTTTAGGCAGGGTTCAAGTAACAAATTCACCACCATAACAGGAACAGGCAAGCAAAAACTGAGGGTACTGCTACTCAATGCTAGAAGTCTAAATTTCAAAATGCACTCACTCAAGGCACTCATTAAAATGGAGAACATTGATATCTGTGCAGTGACTGAGACCTGGTTCAAGGCTCCAGAGAGCACCCCTGCACTACCAGGCTATAACTCATACCACACTTTTCGGCCATCTAACCTGGGCCGAAACACCAAAGGTGGGGGTGTGTCCATATTCATTAAGGATATCCACACCTCCAGGCTAGTTGCTCAGCATAATGCATCCGAGGTTATCCAAGTGCAACTAACTCTTGGCAAAACTGCAATCCAAATTGTAGCTTGCTACAGATCCCCCACCATGCCCCAGCATTCCCACTCCTCTTTTCTTGATGTACTGGAAAATATTAGGGTTCAACCAAACATCCTAATAATGGGTGACTTCAACTACCCCACCATTAACTGAGAAAACTACTCATGTGCTAACTCCTTAGCGCAACACTTTCTGGAATTCATAAACTCCAATGCCCTAGATCAACTTATCCACACCCCCACCATGGGCAACAATATCCTAGACCTAGTCATTACCAACATGAGTGACCGGTGTTCCACACCTGAAGTCAACTCCTCGTTGGTCCGATCCGACCATAAGGTAATCACCCTTGATATCCATATCCCACCCCCACCACCCATTAAGGAAACCACAGTAAGAAATTTCTCCAAAGCCAACTTCATCCTTCTTAAGACAGAAGTAGTGAACTTCATGACACCCATGCAGATGGACAATACAGTTACAACTGCTGAATCCTACACAAATGCCCTCTATAAGCACCTACATGAGTGCATGGATCGTGCTATCCCAAACAGAACCAAGACGCTATCCTCCAAAAAAAGGAAGCCAATCTGGTGGTCCCCTGCCATAAACAAACTGTACAACAGAAGGAAGAAACTGTTGCAAAAGAGAGTAAAATCCCATGAGTGGAGGAGCTCCCTGGTCAGCCTCAGTAAGAAGCTGAGATCCCTTATAAGATCCTCCAAAGCTAGCTATGAAAATAAAATTGCCACTAATTCCAAGGACAACCACAAAGCATTCTATAGCTATGTCAAGAATCTCAATGGCAACACCCAGATCTACTCTGAGTTACAGCACAAAGGCATGAAAATTACAGAACCAACTGATATTGCCAGCATCCTGGCAGATAGGTTCAGTGCTAACTTTACCCCCCCCCTCACCCCCTAAAGGGCCCATATCTATACAGGAAGAATGCAGAGTCCCTGTAATCACAACTATGCAGGTGAAAGCTGCACTCTCTAAAGCCAAAAACACAGCATCCATGGGACCGGACAACATTCCAGGCTGCGTTTTACACGAACTTCAGAATGAACTGGCTCCCCACTTAAGCACCATGTTCAATAATAGCCTCACATCAGGCTTTGTGCCCACTGAATGGTGCACAGCAACAGTTATCCCACTCCACAAAGGGGGAGCCACCACTGATCCCGGGAACTATAGACCTATTAGCCTGACGAGCCTGGTCTGCAAAGCCATGGAATGTATCATCATGGAACTCATAAACAAAGACATTGGTAACCCCCAAACTCTGGATCCCACCAAGTTCAGGTTTGTTAAAGGCAGATCATGCCTCCTGAACCTGATCGACTTCTTTGAGGTAGTCACCAAAGCCGTAGGGTAAAGTGGTTCACACAGCCTATCTTGACCTCGCCAAGGCTTTCGACACCATCCCCCATTCTGGAATTATAGCTAAACTCAATAAACTAGGCATAAATCCCTACATCACAAGATGGGTTGCCAACTGGCTCACTGACAGAACCTACACTGTAAAAGTTGCAGACTCCAAATCTGACCTCAAACCAGTGACAAGTGGAGTACTACAGGGTTCCATCCTGGGACCGCTCCTGTTTGGTATCTACTTTTCTGAAGTACAGGCTAACACAGAAGGCCTCTGGCTAATGAAGTTTGCAGATGACTGCAAACTAGGAGCCATAGTCAAGTCTCCAAATGATGTGAACATCCTACAGAAGGGCCTCTCTGAGACAGATGCCTGGTGTCAGAGCCATGGCCTCAAGCTCAATGCCAAAAAGTGCAGTGTCATCCCCTTTGGCAAAAACTCTGTACCCATGAACTACCACATAGGCAGCAATCTACTTAACACTGAATGCATGATAAGAGACCTTGGGACCCAGGTGGACAGTAGTCTGTCCTTTGATAGTCACATCGCCACAGTAGTCAGGAAGTTCTTCTATGTGGCACACCTCATCATAAAGGGTTCTCATCCAGGAAAAAAGAGGTCATCGTTACCCTCTACTCATCACTCATTAGACCCATTATAGAGTACAACGCCCCTTTTGGAATGTACCTCACAAGACATCTGCAGCAGCTGGAAAGGCCACAGAAGTACCTCACAAAGAGGATTACTGGACTCAAACAAATGCCCTGCACTGACCACCTCAAAAAACTCCAGCTTTACTCCATAGCATATTGCCTACTCAGAGGTGATCTCTGCCTAACATATAAAGCTATGTCAAACCCAGAGCTGTTGGACATGCTACACCTAAAGAAATCCCAATCCCTCCGAACTACACGCTCTAGGGACCTAAACCTTGTCACCACAATAAACAGGACATGCTGGAGGGATAGATTCCTATCCCAGAGACTTCCCATACTCTGGAACAGGCTACCCATCTATGTCAAGCAAAGTTCATTAGCACTCTTCAAGAAAAATCTTGATGAATGGATGGGAAATAAGAAATACACCCCGGGGATCACTTCTGTGTCTCTGCTTGTCAGTGGCACAGGAAAATAACTTTATTGGGTGGCGTAAGCCAGGGAACCTTGTTGACTAGGCTTGCGTAGGCCCTTGGGCCGATAGCCTAGTACCTACCTATGAACCTATAATGACAACCATTTACTCCTAAAGCAAACTAACACTCTTTGTGAGAATCTATCTCACTCTTTGTGAGATAGATTCCTATCCCAGAGACTTCCCATACTCTGGAACAGGCTACCCATCTATGTCAAGCAAAGTTCATTAGCACTCTTCAAGAAAAATCTTGATGAATGGATGGGAAATAGGAAATACACCCCGGGGATCACTTCTGTGTCTCTGCTTGTCAGTGGCACAGGAAAATAACTTTATTGGGTGGCGTAAGCCAGGGAACCTTGTTGACTAGGCTTGCGTAGGCCCTTGGGCCGATAGCCTAGTACCTACCTATGAACCTATAATGACAACCATTTACTCCTAAAGCAAACTAACACTCTTTGTGAGAATCTATCTCACTCTTTGTGAGATAGATTCCTATCCCAGAGACTTCCCATACTCTGGAACAGGCTACCCATCTATGTCAAGCAAAGTTCATTAGCACTCTTCAAGAAAAATCTTGATGAATGGATGGGAAATAGGAAATACACCCCGGGGATCACTTCTGTGTCTCTGCTTGTCAGTGGCACAGGAAAATAACTTTATTGGGTGGCGTAAGCCAGGGAACCTTGTTGACTAGGCTTGCGTAGGCCCTTGGGCTTATAGCCTAGTACCTACCTATGAACCTATAATGACAACCATTTACTCCTAAAGCAAACTAACACTCTTTGTGAGAAATGCAAATACACTATGAAATTGGAGTCAATTCTCTCATGTAAAAAAACAAACTAGACATCAAACAAGTTGTCAGCACACATGCTTCACCTCTCATGCAAACTTCCCCTCTCACCCAAAATAAGATCATGACACATAAATCCACATATGCAGAGGTACTTGCTAAAAGCTTAACAAAAGAACAGAGACCTTCCAAATGCATACCGCCCACACTCACCACTAAGCAAAAAAAAAAAACACTACACATATCAACACATTGCCTGTGTCTCAACAAATAAACCCCTAAGGCAAAACACATCAAATGTCTTGGTCATAGGTGACTCCATAGTGAGACACACAGATGTCCCCCTCATCAGACTGGGCAAGGAGAAGGTCATGGTCAGCTGCCTATCAGGTACCAGAATCCGACAAATCACACATGCACTCAAGTCACTCAACAACAAGTACCGCTATGACTCTGTCATAGTCCACGTTGGAGTGAATGGCTTGAGATGTATCTCTCTGGACTATAGGAAAAGAGACATGATGGAACTCTCTGATTATATGTCCCAAACAGGTATGTCCCTAGCCCTAAGCTGTAATTTACCCTCACTCAGGATGATGACACAATATAAACAAAAAATGATTGACTTCAACAATTGGTTCAGTTTCTGGTGTCAGTCCAGGAGGATCTAGTATCTGTCAGCCTGGGAGGATATGGTAGACAAACCTTGCTGCTTTGCTAGAGATGATCTGCACCTGTCCCACCAGGCTTTCGGATACTGGCAAAGGCCCTTGCCTTCCCCATAGTGCCTTTTTTTATGCAATTTCAAAACAACAAATTTTCCATTGTAACAAAATCTAATTGGGACAAACTCAGGGTCGTGCTGCTTAATGCTAGGAGTTTAAACACAAAACTGCACTCCCTGGAAGCACACCTCAGCTTAGAGGATGCTGATGTCTGTGCAGTTACCTAGACATGCTTCAAGGCCACTAAAAGCACCATGACCGTGCAAGGCTACAATGCCTTCCACACATTCAGACCTGAAAATGATCATGAAGGAACCAAAGGTGGAAGTGTGTCCAACTTCATTAAAACCAAATACACTTTGAGACTGATCAAACATCATGACTCTTTTGAACTACTCCATGTACATGGGAAAGTACCATACCACATCTTTGCTGGCTATAAACCCCACCATGAACCAGGATAAGCACACTGCCTACCACGATTTACTGGAATCCCTCTCCATACAGTCCAACATCTTAGTCATGGGAGAGTTCAACAATCTTTCCAGAGACTGGGGGAAATACACAACCAAAAACACACTTGCCCAGAGGTTCCTGGACTTTGTTAACACAAATGCTCTGGAATAGATTGTCTGCACCCCAACTAGGGGCTCTAATGTTGTGGGCATAGTACCCACCAACGTGAGAGGGGTCACTATACTTTCCCATGCATGATGCCCTCCCTGGTTAGATCAGAGCACAAATACGTCTTGTTTGAAGTAACTACTGGAACTTATAGGAACAAAAATGATAAAAACTTTAACAAAGCTAACTACACCCTACTAAGCAATGGTATAAAAAGCTTCATACCACCTGCAATCACATACATCAACGATCACTATGCAGAAGTGTATGCAAATGCCCTGTACAAACACTTAAGTGTCTGCATAAACTCTGCGGTACCTGACCATATAAAAACCAGGTCTTCCTGTAAAAACAAGCCACCATGGTGGACTTCAAGTATAAACAGATTATATAACAAGAGGAAGAAAATGTGAGAAGAGTTCCCTCCTAAGCCTAAACAAGAACATCAGAAATCTTGTAAAGTCTTCTAAAGCAAATTAACAAATTAAAATCACATCCTTAACCAAGGATAATCATCTAAAAGGGAATGGCCAGCTATATGCTGAACTGGTTGTAGATGGGATCACTCATACTGCACCAGAAGATATCACCAACCTGTTAGCTGACAGATTCAGTGCAAACGTCATCCCCCTATACCCGCCTACCATATCCCAAAGCATACCTGAACACCAGCCCTCTGCCTAGTATCTCTAGAGAACAGGTTGTCTCTGCACTTGCCAAGGCCAACACATGGCCTCAGTGGGACCAGATAATATTCCAGATTGTTTACTTAAACAACCTAAAACAAGACCTAGCAGACCCATTTGGCATTCTCTTTAATCATAGCTTGAGAACTGGCTACATTCCTGCAGAATGGAGAACAGCAACAGTAATCTCCCATCACAAAGGGGGTCATCAACTGACCCTGGGAACTACAGACCCATAAGTCTAACAAGCCTCATTTGCAAGGCCATGGAAGGAATTATCATGGACCTTATCAACAAGGACATAGGTGACCTCCAAACACTGGACCCAACCCAGTTTGGCTTCATTAAGGGTAGATTATGCATATTAAATCTGTTGAATTTCTTTGAGAAAGTCACCAAAACCATGGATGAAGGTAAGACAGTGCACACTGCCTGTCTCAGTCTTGCCAAGGCTTTGGACACAATTCCCCACTCTGGCATCATTAAGAAACTCTCCCAGATAGGGATTAACCCTTACATTACTAGATGGGTAGCTCACCAACAGAATACACTCTGTCAAAATTGATGACTCCACCTCCAGCAGTAGATCTATTACCAGTGGACTACCACAGGAGTTTGTGCTGGGCCCCTTACTGTTTGCCATCTGTTTCTCAGACATCCAGGCCAAAGTAGACAGCCTTTGGCTCACCAAGTTTGCTGATGATTGCAAACTGGGAGAAATCATTGAGTCGCCCAACGATGTCAACATATTACAAGAAAGGCTAACATAAACAAATGATTGGTGCCAAAGCCGTGGTCTAAAACTAAATGCAAAAAATGCATTATTATTTCCTTTGGCAAAACAGAATTCCCTACAAATTACAATATTGATAGCGCCCCCTGAGTTCCAACCCAGTGGTGCAAGACATGGGAGCACAGGTTGATAACAATCTGAACTTTGACCACCAAATTTCTACAGTGGTAAGGAAAGCCTTCTGTGTAGTGCACCTCATAAGCAAGGGCATAGCATCCAGGTCAAGGGATGTTATAACTCCATTGTACTTGACCTTCATCAGACCACTAATAGAGTATAATACACTCTTTTGCATGTACTTCACCAGACACCTGCAGCATCTGGAGAGACTTCAGAGGTTTTTCACTAAGAAAATAGAGGGACTTCAAACCATGACCTACATGGACAGGCTGAAAGCTCTGTCACTTTACTCTGTATCTTATAGGCTGCTGAGAGGTGACTTGTGCCTGGCCTATAGGGCAATCTTCATCCCTGCCCTAATGGAAATGCTGCACATCCACAAGTCAAATGGTAAAAGAGTCACTCACTCTAGGGATCTTAACCTAGCTTGTGACATTAACAAAACACGCTGGATAGACAGATATGTCTCCCAGAAACTGCCACTTTTCTGGAACAGATTTCCTGTTCACATAAAACAGAGCTCCTCACTGAACCTATTCAAACACAACCTAGATAATTGGATGTGAAACCAGAAATTCACCCCTGGGGTGGTGCCCATGTCCCTCATGGACACGGGTAGCTGATGTTGATCACAGACCCTCTCTGTTCATAAATTCGTTCTGCGAACTACCCAAAAAGCACATATGGGGATACCTGGGATTAATATGGCTAAGCTTGTAAAGGCTTTAGGGCCAATAGCCTAGTAATCTCCTATGAACCTATGAGCTATTTTAATATTGTAGTGTTTGCACAATGCCCAATGCAACAGTCTTGCCATATTATTATGCCTTTCAATATACAGGCCCTCTGCCATTAATGTATCACACCCAATAAGATGTGTGACTGTTTCCAGTTCTGTTTTACAGAATGTGCATTTGTCTGTTTCTCCCACATGTTTAATGAACCTTGTAAACCAAGGTGTTTGTAGTCCACTGTACTGGGGCTGCCAATATTAACCTTTCATCTTTTGGTTTAAATTCACCTCTCCTTAACCATCCCTGTGCCAAATTCTGATCAAGTTGAGGTTGTTCCATTAACTTCCTACACTTGTCACAATACTTAGGACTTTTCTGTATTTATTTCCTTCTTTTCTGATCCTTCTCCTTATAACCTTTCTTTTGTTTTTGGCACATTCAATTGCCATCAGATTTTTGTCTACTTCTAATTTGATATTCATTCCTGCTTGACAATTGAATGCTTCTGCTAAACTAAGTAGAGAGGTCATCTTAGACTCCTTCTTCTAAAGTTTTAAAACTATCATTATATTTGGATCTAATGGGGTTAGGCAGATATATATGCAGTCCTACAATTGCAGATCTATACATATAGTCAATTTCATGTGGGTCCATACCTCCTTCAGAGCGAGGGGTATATAATCTTGGTATACATTGATTTTTATATGTCATTTGATAAGCAATAAGCATTTTTCTTGTATTTCTGTTCAACTGATCCAATACCTCTTGGGGCCAGTCAATCACACCAAAACTGTAAGTTAAAGCAGGAAGAACAAACTGGTTCAGAGGTTGGACTTTATTCCTTGATGTCAGAGCTGTTTTCAATATTAGTTTTAGACTTCTGAAGTATTCCTTACTGAGTTTTATTCACATTTGTTAATGTTTTATTGACAGTCCTTCATCAGTTTTCAGATATTTATACACTCCTTTCCGCTCATTATCTTTATATCATGTTCTTGTAGTAGACTGATATTTTCTTGACAATGCAACTTTCCTGCTTTAAATTTTGCTTTTGCACATTCATCAAGTCCAGCTATCATTGTTATGTCATCTGATAAAGTTTTAACCGCTTGCAGATGTGCTTTCAACTCCTCATCTGATGAACCATGCAAGTTTTAAGTCATACACAAAGAGTAGATGAGAAATATTTAAGCAAATTTGTTTTCTAGGAACCAAATTATAACCAAGAATTAATCTGTTAAGTAAACAGCTTAGTTGGTTAAGAGCAAGTCCAAACAAAAGCAGTGGCAAAGAATCACTCTGGAATATCCCCCTTTGAAGTTTTATACCTGGGATAATAATTTGCTCTTTGTCATAACTTAATAGCAAAGTGGTTTGCAACAGTTTCATAGTCACTGTAATCTAACTGATCAATGTAGACTATATCTTATACATCTGTAAGGACTCCTTTATCTGTGAATGTGGGATGCTGTCAAATGCTTTTTTTGTAATTTATCCATTACATACTTAGGTGCTTCCCCATTTTACAATTCTCCGTTATGACTTTATTTAGCAACCAATGATCCTTTGTTCCGCATGACTTTCTTTTGTTGCCTTTTGTTTGATTGCCATGACTGAGTTTTCTTCTAAATAACTATAAACTCTGTCAACATAAATTGTAGTATATTGTTTGTACATCATCGGAATGCAAGTTATTGGTCCATAGGCTTTAAGAATGCTTGTAGGTCCACTCTTAAGGAAGAGTACCATTTTGTAAGTTGTTAATCAAGTAGGTGTCTGTTTGTGATATGCATATACATATTTCTTACTCAAGGCTAAATCTTTATGTAAAGATGTTAATAGGTTTAGCTAGAAGTTAGGTACTGCATCTGGGCCTGGGGGTTTCCATTTTTTTTCCCTAAAGCATTTTTATTGAAGTATCACTTATGACATAGGCAATAATACATTCATATAAATGAAAAGAAACCATGTTGACATAATTTCAGTTGCAAACATTATACATCTCATATAATCTTCTATACAGTCACTGTTAGTCAAACATTACATAGCTCATTGAATTCTGGCCTTCCCTTAAACTTCATTCCTCCTTCAAAAGACTTTTGTACATGTATTTTCCTCACAATTCCCATTTTTCTATGTAATTTGTTCCTTTCCTTTTCTAAAGATCACACTTCCATTTTTTTATCTCTGTTACTATATTAACTACTTCTAATACAGTTAGTTTAGACTTTGATTTCCATTTTCTAGTAATTGTTTTCTTGGCATCCACCAGAATTAAAGTCAGCAAGGCCTTACTATATTTACGCAAGTCTGAATCTGTATCACAGCTCAAAATAATCAATTCCTTAGTTACACCAATTTGCTCTCTCAGTATTTCTGACAGAATAGTCTGCAGGGAGTTTTAAAGTCTGCCAACTTATTACATTTCCAAAAAATATGATCCCAATTATCTTTTTCCACCCCATCACATTTCCAACATTTGCAATCTATGTGAGGAAAATTTATTTGGAGTCTGCTTGTGGTATAAAAATACCTATGCAAACATTTCCAAGCAAAGGTCCTAAATAATCCAGGTGTTGTTGCATATTTGGGAGCCATGCATACATCCTCTCGGTGATTATTTGTGAATTACTTATCCAGTCACTCTGACAATCCTTTCTAACATTCTTTAATTGATTCCAATAGTTATCATGCATTATTTTATATGCCCTACTAATTATCCCATTTTTTGACAGCAGCCTCTGTTCTGCATTCTGCTAAAAAACTCTACCAGTGCTGGTCTTTCACTTAGGATCCCCCTACTCCTTTCTCTTTGCCTATACTTTACTTTCCTTATCAAGGTTTAATATCAATCTCTAGCTTCAGTCCAAATGAATGATGGCCTCTTTACATTCTTTTACCTTTCCCTCTCTTATTACTTGCTCCCAAAACCTTGGTTCCTTTGCCAGTTTTCTCCAGGAAATTCCAGCCCCCTCTTGCCTATTCTGTTTATCCCTAATTGCAGTCAACCCTGTTGCCAGAATCTGATTTCTTCATTCCTGTGTTGGCTTTTTCTTAGAAAACATTCTGCTACTTTATGAATATAATATTCTGTATGGTTATTGTTATTTTCTTTAAGGATCTGCATCCAAAATCCCAGTCTCTCCTTATTTTTTAAGTTCCCCCCTTGTTTCATCATCATCCCTTTCCACTTTGACTTTTAGTTTTCAACTTGTGCTATGTAGAGGAGCCTTAACTGTGTAGCTTTGAAACACCCCTTCAAATCAGGTAAACCCAAACCACCTTGTTTTATTGGAAGGAACAACTTATCCCACTGACTCTTGGCCTGTTCCTCTCCCAGATAAAATCCTTCAGTTCTTTATTAATTGTTATCCACAATGTCTCCTCTGGTTGATAAAAAATATGCCTGACCTGTGATTAAAACTAAAGGGGCTAGACACATTTTCACTGTTTGTGTCTTGCTATACATATCCATAAAAAAGAGCTCCCAATTTCCCAATTTTTGTATTATCTTTTGTTTAATATCTCTCACATATCCTTAGCTGCCATAACACAATTCCCTTTAAACCATACTCATAAGTACTTCCTTTTATCATGTCCCCATAAATATGGATATTGCTGAATCAATTTGTGTGTAGGTACATAGTTTACAGCTATTGCCTTTGTATTATTTTCATTAATTTTGTGTCCAGAAAAGACTTGAAACTGTCTCAGAATGTTTCACAACACTGAAATGTACTTTTCTGGTTTTATCAGGTACAAAATAATATCATCTGCAAATAAAACCAACTTTTCTTTATTACCATACCAATTATATCCTTGAATTTCTGATTCCCTTATTTTCTTTGCCAATAGTTTTAAATATAATGCAAGTAACAAAAGGGAAAGAAGACACCCCTGCCTGGTTCCTCTTTTCAAATGAACTTATCATAGATGACCCGCTACTTTAATTTCAACTCTGATCCCTGATGTATATCCTCCTAATTAACCTTATTAAAATCCCAGCTTACTCTGTTGAATGCTTTCTCTGCATCAAGACCCACTGACAACAGTGGTATTTTCTTACATTCTTCTTCCCTCTGGATCATGATTATCATATTAATGTTGTCAACTTTTTGTCTTCCCCCACAAAACCACATTGATCCATATCCATCAATGTTGGTAACAGCTTTGCTATTTTTCTATCTATTATAGACATAAACACTTTACAGTCATGGTTCAGAATCAAAATGGGCCCGTATGAAGCTGGGTCTGATACGTCTTTACCATCTTTAGGTATTACAGACATCATAGCTTTCTTCCAGGATATTGGTGCTTCTCCTCCTGTTAAAATACTATTAAACAAAAATTTCCAGATCTTTATCACTTTCTTTCCTCCAAGTTTCCAAACTTTCACAAGAATACCATCTATTCCTGGAGAATTTCCTGTAGATAGGTTATCCATCACTATTTTTCTCTCATCTCCTCCTTCTTAACTGTTAGTAATTGAGCCACATGTACCTCTAACTTTGGTATATTTAATTCAGCCATAAACATTTACATTTGTATTTTTTCTTGATTTCCACATTTCAATGCTTTATACATGTTTTCATAACATTTTCCAAATAATTCTAATACCTGTACAGGATTTCTGGTTATTTTCCTTGTTATAGACTCCCTTCGCTTGGCAACAACCATTTCTACTTTCTGTTTTATGAGCTGTTATGGTAAAAAACTTTTGTGCTCTGGAGTTACTATAAAAAAAAATTGCCTAACAGCAGTCTTTCTAAACGCATGCATATTATTCAAGTAGTCCCTTATTTTCTCTTTAGAACTCTGCAGTTCCACTTCTTCTTGTTCTGTGAGATTCCCCTGGATCTGCAATACTTAATACTGTTAAATAATTCTTGTTATTTTTAATCCTATCTCTTTTTTCTTTTATTTCTACCCTATTTTTTAAACCACACTTTCATTTTACCCCACTCCTTATCTATTTTCTGAAGAAATTTCTGTCTTCCCTAATAATTCATGAATAATTTACACTACCCATTCCTTAAATCCCTCTCTGTTTAATAGACAGGTGGGAAGTGCCAGTGTCTCATTTTTATTTCACTACACTGCATTTTTATTATAGTCATTATTGAAGCATGATCTGAAATAGTTATTGGATACAAATTAAAACTTTCATTTAAATGCACATGTTCCTGTGAAATATAATTCCTGTCTAGCCTAGCCCAGTTTTTATACCTTGGGGAATAATATGTAATTTTTTCCAAGATCCTATTACTGAATTCATACCTTCCATGCCCAATATTTCCATGCATTTCTTCAAAAAAATCTACCCCTCTTTTGTTATATTTTCCCTTCTAGGCCCATAGATACATCCTCACTGTTGCAAAGGTTATTCATGCTAAGGCACATGGTACAGCCTGTACTTCTACTTACACTAAGTGAAGTCTGTTTTTGTCTTATATTTATTCCTCTCCCAGATATAGAAAACAACTTGAATGCTTCAGCAAACATTGTCTTTTAGCCATTGAAAGATAAAAGCATTCTATTTTTATTGCCCTTATCAGCTTGTTTTCATAGAAACCTGAGAACCAGATACACAGTTGTCTTCAGCTACAAGCTTCTTATATTGCACTGTGACCATTTATTTTCTAAAGGAAATCTTTTCATTACATTTAACATTCTTTTATTTACATGCTTCCACTTAAAATTTGTTGCTAGATTAAGCCAAGAGTCTTAATCCAACCATTTCCATATGCAAAAGTAAGAAAAAGCATATCAGTTTTACTTATATCATGCTCTTTGTTCAGGACTTCTTCTCTATGTACATTGCAGTGCCTACATTTCTTAAAATTGAACAAGAAGAAAATAAAAAATAGTATCCATATTACACACAAAATTAACTGAAAAAAGCTATACTATATAACATGGAGTATATGTCACATTTTAGAAAAAAATATTGTTAAGAACAAAAATTGTTTTCCTTAGTTAACTTCTTTCCTTCCACTTCCCCTCTCCAGAATATTCTATCAGAAATTAGAGACATGAAATAGGGCATATGCCTTGGAGTCCCGTACATGTTTAACAAAATCAAATAAGTCCAATATTTCCAGGTTTTATTTTTCTGCCATATTTCACAAATGTGATTGATGCTTTGTAATCCCACATTTATTCATTAATGTCCCAGCTGCTGGTTTTCTCTCTGTTGATCTCCATCTGATATCTCCCATCTCTGGTTCGTTTCCAACATACTGCTGGTTCTTGTAAGATTATGCTCAACAGGGTTTTACAGTTGAAAGTAATTTTGTTACAAATATGTAACATAAATAAGGTATAGAATAAATGCAGAAACAGAGTTTAGTAATATGTGATCAGCATCCATACTAAATGACCGTGGCTTGGAAAATAAGGAATCTGCTGAATTGACATTTTTCCCTTACAGACTTAAAAACAGGATGTATGCAAGAGCAAAAATACATAATCTGCTTTTAAAGAATGGACAATGACACTGTGACAATGTGTTTCCTTAAAAACATGTTTTTCTGCATGGACAACAGGACATGTTTATCAGCATTGGCACAAGAACAGATGTTCTTATACAAAGATCCAAATAGAATACAGGATGTTCACACTGTCAGAAAAGCTGGCCTCTTATAAATTCAGCAAAAATGTGACAAGACGTTGTTAAACAAGGAAGCTTAAAAATAATAAGTCAGCAGTTTGCGTCAGCATCTGCAAAATTAGTATTGTTTCTACAGGATGAGCAATTCTCCAAAATAGAATACCAAGAGGAAATGTATATGTATGTGCATGACTGTATATAAAGAGCTGTATGAATCCAATTATGTTAGGAGTATTGGTAGAGACACATTTGTCTCGAGGTAAATGTTATATCTCTCACATCATCTGTACTATATGAGAAGTAAAGTGGAACAGTACTTTAAGCTGTAACAGAAGTACGTGTGGTTTATTATAAAAGTTATTTGTTACTGCTCTAAGTTGATGCTGAAAAGTATATTCTCTCATCAGTGTATATTCTGCAAGTTTCTGTATGCAATAGACTGTGAATGCAACTATAACCAGACTTTGATTTCAGCAGAATCCAGCCAGCAAGACTGTTTTAAGAAGACTTCAAATCCATCACAGTAATCTTCATATAATTTTTCAATGGCAAGCTAGCCTGCATTTGAACCTAAAATCTGCATTCAAACACAGGGGGAGTAATGGTAAGCCCTGCAGAGGGTCACTTCAGTCAAATTGCAGTAACTAACATTTGTACGTATGTGTAAATCCTAAACAGAAGTATTCCAGTTTATGCAGCTTGCAGTAGAAAAGTTTTTTTAGACGTCTAAAATCCGGAGTGAGACTAGATCAAGAAAGTCGCAGTGCCATAAATTCTCCAATAAAAGGTGGATATCTACTTGTACATCAGTCCGCTGCCTGTTGTACTTCACCAGCTTCTCAAGTGACTCTGAAAAATTTCCAGCCATCAGCAACAACAGCCTGATCACCTGTTTTCTTGCTAACTGGTAAGACTTTTTTCTGGGTCACATTTTAGTGTGGATGCTATTAGACAGTTTGTATATTATTAGACAGTTTGGATGTTATTAGACAGTATGGATATTATTTATAATTTATGCAGGTGTAAACCAAACTTTAGTAAATTGCAATGTTGGTATACACAGCACATTAGTAAATGTAAAACCTCATTAGGGCAGGTTGATAGTAAGGCATTATGCAAATGTATTACAATATTTGACTGGTATCTCAAAGAAAACCATGTGGGGTACAACAAATGTTTATTGTGTGCTTCAACAAAAACTGCATTTTGTGTATTATGCCATAAAAAAGTATTGCATCATATTGCTAAAAAACAGACTGTGAAGACAGATCTGTTCATGATAAAGAATTAACTAAGGGTAAAGTGTTTCTATTATATTCAGATGTTGGACAGTTATGTTCTGTCACCAGATGTAAAAGGTTTATTTCAGAGTTGCAACAACAGTCAAATCAGTTACTGATAGAACCTCTAGTACATTTTGTTACAAAAGAATGTAATAAACTTCTAAAAGACTGACACAATGAGTTCAGGAAGCTTAGGCAAGTTATACATACATCTTTTCAAAAGTGCTTAGGAGTTTCAGATTCAACAGAATAGGCTTCTGGGACATATCAGGCAGACTATAAGGAAATTCTTCAACAGCAGTTGCAGGATAAAAGAAATAAATTAGCTGAACTGACAGAGACTGGGAACTTCCTGCATACACAGCTAATCTGTGCAAAAGAAATATATTTTATAATATGTTTATGTTTTGAAAATGGTTAATATACATGGTATGATGGTAGGGATAAATCATTTTTAAATGTTTTACTTTCATTCAGTTAAAGCAAGACATTTATCAGTACTACAGTAAAGTAGAGCATATGACTGCCATTCTTAGCATAGTCAAAAGGTAAACGAAACAGTTATAGTGCATAAAATTAAATAAAAATAGTTAATAAGAGTAGTCACATGACTGACATGCTTGTATAAAGATATACAGATACAAGACAGACATGCATGTATGTTCTTTTCATCTAGAGTACATTTGTTTACAATGCACAAAAGCAAAAGGCAGACAACAGCAAATATAAATAATGTAAATATAAACATGTGTTAGTTAAGCTAATATCTATTTTGTTTTTTACAATTTTTATATAATTGTATAGTAACACCACCCCAAACAGTTAAAGTTCTGAATTTTAAAAGGAAATAAAATCACAGATGGTATTAGTCAAACAGTATTTGTAAAATAAATGGCAGAGCAGTTAAATAAAATAAAAATAAATTACTGAAATCCATGTAAGCTAATTGTAATGTAGTATAAATGCATAGTTATGCAAATCACAATCAAATTAAAGGAAAAATGCCAAAAGAATTAACTACAGTTTATAGAGTATAGTTTGTGAGCTCAGACCTTCCTAGACTGAATGAATAGTTACAGGAAATGTTGGAAAAATAAGATAAACAACAAGACTGATTGCCAGACAAGTAGCTTGATTTTTTCTAAAGCATCATCGTTATTAAAACATAATTGTTAAAATGTTTACAGGCAACACTATTTGGTAATTGTAATAAAATGTCACAATTGTGCATATACGTCACTGATGATCTGTTTGCAAGTAAATGTTAAAAGGAAAAAAAAACTCAGTTGCATCAAGTACAGCCAGCAAATGGGCTATAGTATACATACAGTTCAAATCAATTGTGCAGGAGGGTGTAAATACCTACTAGTGGTAATAAACAGCAAAAGCTTTATAAAAATGATCAATTCAGACAGGGGTCTATAGTTTGGTAGCCTAGTGGAGCAGATGTGTGGCCAAAGTATTGGGCTGGTGTACATTCTAAAGCAAATAAACAATACTGTAGTATACTACAGGGGGAGGGGCACTTTCTCAGTTTTACACCGACTGTATAAGCAGTACTGCACAAGGGTCTAAATTAAAGCTACAGGAAGAAATATCTCATTCCTTCTTGACAATACTGTTTTGGGGGGGGAAAGAAAAAACAGGTATTAGTGCATAAGAAACACTGGTAAACAGATTAAATCTGAAAGTCCAAGATATTTTATGCTAGTTATTATTGTATTGTTTAGTATTAAATTGTATTTACAACCTGTTAAACTGTAAAGCTATACAAGAGATGGTTTAAAAACAAGAGATGGCTTAAATTGCTTTATTACAGCTATATAAGAGAAAGTAAAGATATGTAAAAAATTGAACAAGATTGGTCACTATTTTTAATATGTTTTTGGCAAAACAATGTTGGTATAAAAAAGCATGAATATTTTTAATTGTTGAGTATGTAGTTTAAAATAACATGACATATGCCTTTGGTGCCAGTTCCACTAGATATTTTTAAAGAGACATAAACATTTTCCAAGATTTTGCTTAATATTAATGTTATTAAATTTGTAAGATTAGACTAAATGTACTTTATAGTCTTTGTATGTACAAATGCAGAAGAATTCAGTACAAATGATAATCTTTGTATGTACAAATGCAGAAGAATTCAGTACAAATTAAATTACTGTCTAGTAATGAATATGTGTGAAAAACCATATTTAAAGAAAAAAATGGGTCCAGGGTATCTACTAGATTGAAATGCATAAATAGCAAACAGTCTGTGTAAATACATACTGTGCAGTATACATTGTAATAAGTTCAAAAGTAATTTGTCAAGTTGTAATATCACTGGTTTTACCTGTGTTAGAGGAAAATTATATTAAAATATTGTACTCATACAGCTAATAGACTAATATGTACACATCATTCTTTAGTGTAAATATACTAAAATAATTGCTTTTGAATATTTATTATCTAAGCCCAGTTCAGTATTTTACCAAGGTGTTAATGGGCAGTTCAGAGACATAAACACAATGTGATGGTTAAAATGACATTGAAACTGTATATTTTCAGCAGTGTATAAATGCTTGCAGTAGCACACGGTTCTTGTCTTATAGTTAATTCAACACTTGCAAAGATTTAATGAAACAGTTCTAAATCATAAATGAAATTCTGTGATTGCAAAAGAATAAATGAATCAAGTTAAACTAAAGCAGACACAGCTCATAACTGATGAAATATTTTCACAGAATGGTCTGCAAAAGAAAAAGTTGTTAGATACATTCAGTTTTGGTAGTAATACTTGATATCATTGTAAAATTGCATTTTGACTTGTATCAAAAGAAGACTAAAGGTTTTGTTTCTTAATGTGTTTTCTATAAATGTAATCAAAAATACATATCAGTATAAAGTGTTTTGAGTACATTAAAATAAAAAGAAGGAATTGTAAGATTATGCTCAACAGGGTTTTAAGGTTGAAAGTAATTTTGTTACAAATATGTAACATAAGTAAGGTATAAAATAAAGCTTGCTTAAATGCAGAAACAGAGTTTAGTAATATGTGATCAGCATCCATACTAAATGACCGTGGCTTGGAAAATAAGGAATCTGCTGAATGGACATATTTCCTTTATAGACTTAAAAACAGGATGTATGCAAGAGCAAAAATGCAAAATCTGCTTCTAAAGAATGGACAATGACACTGTAACAATGTGTTTCCTTAAAAACATGTTTTTCTGCATGGACAACAGGACATGTTTATCAGCATTGGCACAAGAACAGATGTTCTTATACAAAGATCCAAATAGAATACAGGATGTTCACACTGTTAAAAAAGCTGGCCTCTTAAAAATTCAGCAAAAATGTGACAAGACATTGTTAAACAAGGAAGCTTAAAAATAATAAGTCAGCAGTTTGCGTCAGCATCTGCAACAATTAGTATTGTTTCTACAGGATGAGCAATTATCCAAAATAGAATACCAAGAGAAAATGTATATGTATGTGCACGACTAAAATTGTATATAAAGAGCTGTATGAATCCAGTTATGTTAGGAGTATTGGTAGAGACACATTTGTCTCGAGGTAAATGTTATATCTCTCACATCATCTGTACTATATGATAAGTAAAGTGGAACAGTACTTTAAGCTGTAACAGAAGTGCGTGTGGTTTATTATAAAAGTTATTTGTTACTGCTCTAAGTTGATGCTGCAAAGTATATTCTCTCATCAGTGTATATTCTGCAAGTTTCTGTATGCAACAGACTGTGAATGCAACTATAACCAGACTCTGATTTCAGCAGAATCAAGCCAGCAAGACTGAGTGTCTTAAGAAGACTTCAAATCCATCACAGTAAGCAGCAGCATATAATTTTTCAACTCTTCTAGTCAACTGTGCTTTTTTTGTATCTCTCAAGCATTTTTGTTTTGGAACATTAGAAAAGGTTTCACTGGCATAGTCTCTCTATGGGCTTTATTATCAGAAGAATAAGAAGCAGAATCCCCTTCTGATTGATTGCTCACTTTTTGATGGTCAAACCTTTGTATTTTCTTCTTAACATGTTCTGCATTAAAAAAATGACTTTGACCCTCCAGTAAAAAAATATTCTGAAGATAGCTTGATACAGTAGCTTGAATTTCACACCTTCTTCTCAGCATTCCATGATTACTGGAATATGTTTACTCTTTTGCCTGTTGTACAGTGAGTAATCATTTTCCACAGTTTTCTGTCTCCAGTTTTTAGTACTTTGTTTTGCCAGAATCAACTCTTTCTATTGGTAGGATAGCATCTTTACTAACAGAGGTCTTGGCTGCTTTCTCATGGCCAGGTTTGAACATACAACCAATGTGCCCTTTCAATTAACAAACCCTGCTGTGGAATACCAGTCCAGTTGCTTATTTGTGCTTTCATAAAATTAATGTCTTTCCAGTTTCTCGGGTACAGCAGAAAATCTCAGGGTTCTCTATGTGGTCTGTTCTCTAATTCCAACATTTTTGAAACATCTCTTCTTGGGGTCCATGGAGTGAATTGACTGAATGTAAGGAATTGAAGTGGCAGATCAAATTATATGCTTATTTATGTCTTGATCTTAATGGAAATATTTCTACAGCTAGTATTTTAAAAGGGTCTATATTAGATGAACGAATGCTTAAAATGTTAAGTACCACATGCCAGACAGCTTTTAAGTGAACGTTCATCTAAACAAAACCCCAGAATGTTTTAACAAGGAATTTTGAAATGTTATAGTTGGCCAGCCAT
Organism: Protopterus annectens; assembly: GCF_019279795.1. NCBI lineage: Eukaryota > Metazoa > Chordata > Ceratodontiformes > Protopteridae > Protopterus > Protopterus annectens. The sequence goes on from NC_056751.1 coordinate 137,974,668, forward strand.
CAGGATGGCTAAAATGTACTGTACACCATTACAACCTCCCCAAAAAAAACCCAAACAAACAAAACCCCCCAAAAACAAACAGGCAAAATAAAGTGGGGGGCTTTGACCCCCACACCCCCACTACTTAAATATACCAGCTCTGAGATTGCACCACAGTGGAGGACTGTCATAACATTACACAGGGTGAGCATCGAGACCACACCACAGTGGAGGACTGTAAGAATGGCTAGACAGGGTAAACGTTCTGATGTCAGCTGTTGGCTTCCTGATGGCTGGCCATATATAACTTTTTGAAACTTCTTGTTTTGACATTCTGAGGTTTCACTTAGATGAACTTTTGCTTAAAAGTTGTCGAGCATATCGTACTCAACATTTTAAGCGTTCGTTCATCTGATAGGGAACCTTTTAAAACTGCAATCTTATGAGGTGTAGAAATTCATAAGTAATGTAATTTTTGTTTTTAAAATATTTTTAGTGTATTTCATTTCTATAACAAATCAGTAAGAACTAAATGAAAACTCCAGCAAAGCTAGAACTTCCACTGAGTGACCTCTCAAACCTCTTTTATCAGAGGCACATGGGATATATGCAAATGACCCTTATGAACATCAGGTGTTTCATCTAATTGGCGATTCTGAATGTCCATGACTTGTTTCATCATTTTAATGGACAATTTCAGGCCAATAAAGCCAAATCCCACTAGGTGTGGCTATGCATATTTCGGCCTTTTTATGACCTCATCAGCACAGCACAAGCAGAGTGTTTGACTAAGCATAAGAAACACAGGGCTGTTATACCAAGCTGATGTCCATTGTCATTAGGGTCACTGCAAAAATATCCCAAACAACAAACTAAAACAATAAGTGAGAAGGTCACTGAAAAAACAATCAATAAAAACAAAATGAAAACTCCAGCAAAGCTAGAACTTCCACTGAGCAACCTCCCAAACCTCTTGTATCAGAGGCACATGAGATATATGCAAATGACCCATATGAACATCAGGTGTTTCAGCTAATTAGCGATTCTGAATGCCCATGACTTGTTTCATCATTTTAATGGACAATTTCAGGCCAATAAAGCCAAACCCCACTAGTTGTGGATATGCATATTTCGGCCTTAATTTTTTTGAATGAAATGATTCTCACATTCTTAATTGAAACTTTTTTTAGGGCTGTATGATTGGCTGTTTGTGGACATGATTTTATATGGATAATTTTTAAACTGTTTTGTTTGTTTTGTTGAGAGTACAGGCAGGATGGAGTGGATGGAGAAAAGTGTCAAGAGTGATTTGTGACAGACGAGTACCAGTAAGAGTGAAAGGGAAGGTCTACAAGAGGGTAGTGAGACCAGCTATGTTATATGGGTTGGAGACAGTGGCACTGACAAAAAGGCAGGAGTTAGAGCTGGATGTTGCAGAGTTAAAGATGTTAAGATTTGCACTGGGTGTGACGAGGTTGGACAGGATTAGGAATAAGTATATTAGAGGGTCAGCCCAGGTTGGAAGGTTTGGAGACAAAGCCAGAGAGGCAAGATTACGTTGGTTTGGACATGTTGAGGGATGCTGAGTATATTGGGAAAAGGATGCTAAGGATGAAGCTACCAGGTAACCGGAAAAGAGGAAGGCCTAAGATAAGGTTTATGGATGTGGTGAGAGCGGACATGCAGGTGGCTGATGTGACAGAGCAAGATGCAGAGGACAGGAAGAAATGGAAACAGATGATCTGCTGTGGCGACCCCTAATGGGAACAGCCGAAAGATGATGAATTTTTAAACTGTTTTGATTTACTTTATTGTACACTGATGTCCTTGTTATAGACTGGATGAATGCACTCATTTGTTATTTATTAATAAATTTTGAGTCATTGTGTGCAGCTACTACCATGTTGTCTCTCTCCACACCCATTTATTTGTTTGAGTTTATCTTCTGGTTCCAAGTTTTATTCATGGTTATGTCTTCACTGGTGATGGATGTGGGGCCCAGTTTGCAGCTGCCTCTCAACAATGATGAAGTACTGAATAATACTGGAATGCTTGCACAGTTAGTTTAGCAAATATCCCAGCAGGTTGCCAATCTTATGGCTCCTTCTAGAATTAGTGAAATTGTTTCTACACAATCTTCAATTATTCCTCTGGGACAGAGTTCTCGTGATATTGATTTTTACAACACAAGCCTTCCTACTTTAGTTTCCAGCTCCTTTGCTCCTGCTAATGCACACACCATAGGTAACAATTTTAATATTACCTCTTGGTTTAATCAACCATTACAATTTAACAGTGTTACCATGAGATAATACAGGACACTTCAACAATCCATTGACTTACTTGAGAATAAGTTGTTAAAAGTGTAAGAAATTACAAAATGAAAATAATTATTTTTTTGGAGTCCACAAAAAGTTAAAAGAGTACCGAAGGGGCTCAGGAACTGGAAGATCCCTAATGGGTTGATGCATAACTCTCCCTTACATTGCCAACTCTTGGAGTTATTTGATTGGCAGGGCTGTGAACTGCTTAGGGTGCTCATTAAACATAATCAAAGAAGTATAGACAATTTAATTCAGGAGACAATGGAACTGGAATCTATCATCACCAACGATCTTTTATTTGACAACTATAGTGATCGGTACAATACTGTGTTTAGGGGGATTAACAGAATAATTTCTGACATTAATGCTAGGAAGGATAGGAAATTCGAGAGAGATAGATTAGATTACATTAATGGTACAGTGTATCCATAGCCTGCACAATTGGGTGGGTTGCAACATCCCAATCAGCCAGTAGTGAATACTGTGCATCAGAATGATGAACTACTGGACGAGGTACAGCCCGCTTTGGAACGTGGAGTTCTGAGGTGTTCAGAGAGAATAAGAAATCAGATGAATCAACAGCAAGTACAGGAGAATCATCACAGTTCAGACATAGAGTTTCAACAGTGGAATCGAGGGAGATCCTAGAGGTGCACAAATGGAATTAAGTTGGTCCATTTTTTCACTGGATACTGAATCTTTGTCTTTCAGTAATACTGTTCCCAACATCATTTATAATAGCAAAGATGACTTTAAAATTTAGATTTTTTTCTCATAAATTTTTTGACATTGAATATATTGATTTTTGAGTAAGTGTTTTATGTTTGTACCTAAAAGCAGGTCAATAATTGACAAGCTTATCATCGATTTAAAGTTGTTTTTAAGGAAGTAGAATTTTAAGCTATTTTACAATAATCGTGACTGTGTTTCCCACCCATAGAGATGTTCATATTTTCATAGGCATCTGAGTGGACAGCATCCCTGTCCGCTCAGAAAATGTCCACAGTCTACTGGTCTGAGAGCTGTTCCATTGATTCAGATGGCCTCAGATGGCTTTGATGCACAGCATTGAGAGCACTGGCTACAATGTCTGCTCCCAACACAAATTACTATGCTGCTGCTGCTATTTCTGGCATCATTCCCAGTGTATACAATGAATCATGGCACACAAAACAAGTAGGTGCCACCATGCAGCAGTGGTGCTTTATATGTTTCTGAACTAGTCTCCCTTTTTTGGTTTCTTCATTTGCATAATAGGTGTGGCTCATTTGCATTGGGTTCCTCATTTCCATGCTGTTATGCAGTCATCAGCATGCACTGTATATCACACAATCTTGGCCACTGCACAGCTGGGTTATCTTCTCTTAGAATTGCTAACATTGTGCTTGTTGCCACTACCCACGGTAATTTGCACAGAGTTATGTGCTAAACATCTATTAATCCCCAACCATATTTTTAAGTATATTCACATTGTTAAGATACCACAGATATTTCCAAAATTACTGCTTAAGTTCATCAATTATGTTAATTTTAAGTGGCCTGATTCATTTTAATCTTGGCAAATAAAAATGAAGGCATTTTAGCTTGCTGCAGTATGTTAATTAATTTAGCTGTGTGTAACCATAAACAGCAAATAATGTCTTTAGGCTACTACTTTATGTTAGCAATATATGAATGGTGTCTTTTAAAAAAAATCAGGTCTACTAAATATATATATATATATATATATATATATATATATATATATATATATAATGTGTGTGTGTGTGTGTGTAGATATACATATATCTGTATCCATGTCTATATTTAAAGTGTGTGTGTGTGTATGTGTGTGTGTGTGTGTGTGTGTGTGTGTGTGTGTGTGTGTGTGTGTCTGTGTGTGTTTGTGTGTGTGTGCAGAACCCCTCATACTGGTGGTAAAAGTTATGATTTTTTTGTGTGACTTTTTGTTGTTGCAGATTGTTGAATTAATATTATTGTGTGAATTTGTGCGCAATGTGTTTTATGGTATCTTCATCCACCTCTGATTCACCTCTCACCCTTACTCTCATTCTCACTATCACCTGTTCCCACCTCTTGTATCAAGTTGCTGTTAACTAAACTAACACCTGGTTCACCCTCAGCTGATAACCTTCCTCCATTTTTCCTTAAACATGCAGCTACATCTCTAGCTTACCCCATATCTATCCTGATTAATAGATCCATAAAAGAAGGCAAAGTCCCTGAAATTTGGAAGAAATTTTTTGTAGTACCTCTTCATAAAGGAGGAAACTCCACTGAGCCAACCAATTTCAGACCAATTGCCATACTGTTTTCTCTCTCCAAAATACTGGAAAAGTGTATCCATAAGCAAGTAATTAATCATCTGCTGCAAGAAAACCTACTCATACCAAGTCAACATGGCTTCCGCCCCACATATAGCACAGCTACCGTTCATGTATCCTTTACTAATAACATTGTTCAAGTCAGAGATAATAGCAAAATAGCATCAGCCCTCTTTCTGGACCTGTCAAAAGCATTCAACACTGTATCTCATACCATACTTCACCATAAACTCTCCAACCTAGGCTTCTCAAACTCCACCACCTTCTGGTTCTGTGATTACCTCACTAATAGACACCAGGCTGTTAGATGGAACTCTTCCTATGCCCCCTTTCTTGCAGTTAGGACAGGGGTCCTACAAGGATCAATATTGGGCACTTTCCTCTTCAATGTATTTACCAATGACCTTTTCTCATCCTGCCCCCATCCAATCTTATTCAGTATGGTGATGACTCCTCCATCATCACCTCTGCTGACCACATAGAAAACCTTCAACCCCTTACACAAAACTCACTCCACTCAGTTGAAAACTGGCTACAATCCAACCAACTCCTGCTAAATGCGAGCAAAAATAAGCTACTACTTTTCCTACCTAAAAATCTGGAACATGCAAAACAGAACTTTTCCATAACATCCCTTAATGGAACTAAAATTTCTGTTGACACCCAAACAAAACTCCTTGGAGCAATAATTGATGATGAACTTAAATTCAACCATCACATTCATAGCTCAATAAAAAAAAAAAAACACCAAAAACTAGGTCTGCTTTACCGTCACAAAAACCTTCTTCCCTGTGCATCTAGGCCATCCCCTGCCCAATCCCTGCTTCTACCATCCCTACTCTATGCTTCACCTATTCTTAACCATCTACAGAGTAACCTAATATCCAAACTAGAAACCACAAATAACAAAGTAGCCAGATTTGCTGCAAATCAACTTTACAAATCCCATCACTGCCTCTCATTAAAGGCTTTACACTGGCCTGAATTTTCCAACTTACTGCCTCAATCCCAACTCCTTATAGCCCACAATATACTAAACAATCCTAAATCCTGCCCATCCCTTGCAAATTCTCTGACACTTTATACTCCTCAATGCCCACTAAGAAGATTTAATCAATACTTTCTTGAAGTTCATAAGCCAAACAAAACCTTTGGGAAAATACTCTATTGTCACTCAGCTGCAAAAAATTGGAACACACTCCCTTTAGCCCTTAGACTACTTAAAGACAAAATGCTTTCAAAAAACAGCTTAAATCTTTTTTCCTATCAAATTGGATATGTTCATGCTCTACAATAACACCCAAGAAACATTCAGGGATAACTTAACTTAACTGTATCACTTCTAGCTCTCTCTCTCTCTCTTACTACTACCTATACATTTTTTTCCATCATATTCCATACTAGTTAGCTCATGTTACACTTAATTCCCATACTCCCTTATTACTGTTCTTTAATTTATTTTATTAACTTCCAAAGTTCACACAACTTTATCTTTATAGTTACTTACTTCATGCCTGGTACCTTGGTTCAGCAATGTATTGACCTTAGTCTTACCATATTTCTGCTTAGTTTCTTGCCATACTACGTGAACATTTCCATATATGTATTGTATTGTATTTCTATCCATCCTATTTATTCCTTTATTGCATGTTATGTAATTATTTCAGAAGTATGTATACTTAAAATGTGATCTGTGTTTATCTTTGTTCTTACTATTTGTTTACTTAAACTTTTTTGGGAGCTTTTCTCCTCGGGTCTCTGCTGAAAAAGGGCTTCTAAGAACCCAGACAGACTAACCCGGTTAACAAATGTAAAAATAAATAAATAAATGTGTGTGTGCATGTGTGTGTGTGTGTGTGTGTGTGTGTGTGTGTGTGTGTGTGTGTGTGTGTGTGTGTGTGTGTGTGTGTGTTACAGACAAAGAACACTGAGTCCACCCTGCTCTGCTCAGATTATTCTCCATAAAGCTTGTGAACATGATCCCTAAGGCAGCTTGAGGCAGAATGTATTAGTATAGCGGGCATCAACAGTAGGCCATCCAGTAGACATTCCAGTGGCATTGAAAATGCAGTGTACAATGGACAATACCTTTATGTGGCAGGGATCTGTGTGGACCGTTATGTCCTTTGTAGTGTCTAGGAAACATTGTGCAAAACACATACTGAAGCATAAATGTGACTACAGCAGCATGTAGGATTTCTTCCATGTGATAGCACAGTTCTCCATGCTGTAGTTACATACTGCCAAGCACAACACACTTCACTTTCGCTGGCCCATGCACTTGGGTATTAAAGTTGTGGGCATGGTGGTCCGTGCTTCTCTGTGCAATTAATTTGTGACAGGCATATGTCTCTGCAGCTGAATTCACTTTAGCCATATGTCCCTAACCAAATTGACTTGCAGGGAAATGTCTCACAACCTGCAGTTCCGAACACTATTATACCTGGCAGTTATGTTTTTAATAACTATCACAGAGGCAAAAGCGTACTTACAGTATGCAAAGGGATATGTGTATACAACCATACCTGGAACTTGTCATTGTTAGGCCATACCACTCTGTGGCACTTGTAGTAGGCAGTGATATAAGTGCAGGTAGCCTTGATATGTATAGGCATCAGCAACACAGATGTTATGGCAATGGTTACTATACGTAACATACATTGTGCAGTGTTTCACTGTCTGTCAGGCTACCATTATTTTGCTGACTAGTCTAGGGAGGTAGGCACAGGACGCTGCTCACTTTCTGTGTGGCTATTTCACAGAGGCAGCTTATTGTGAAAATCTGAGCTATCTGTATAACTGTTCTTGAGATGCAGTCATATGGATTGATAATAATTAAACAAACCATGTTTCCGTGATTCATAAATACCAAAATAAAATCCCCCACCAAACATGACACATCAAAATATCAACCATCCAAATACTTGACAAAATGTAGCACTTCATATGATAACATAAACACAACTAACAACACCTAAAATGATGAAGCAACAAAACTAAACCCTCTACCTCATGATGAAATAAAAATGAAGCTTTTTACACACCCACTAACTTAAATAACTTAAACATACCTATCTCAAGGTCACACCAACAACTCAGAAAATCATATCATCCTACCATACATACATTTGATCTCACCCATAATTGATATTTTACAGTGTCTGCTTAGAGCCCTGTTGAACCATACATATTTGACTGTCCATGATGGAATCAATGATGGCTCTCTTTTTGTATGTGTGCATGAATGATATAATTGTTGTGAATGGTGCAATGTCAGTGTGTAACATACAATGATCTATGCCAATATTCTGTAGTGGGTGACAAATGAAAATATAAGGAGGAAATAACTGTGCCTAAGTAGGGTAAGTTGTGCCATAAATAGCCTGGTTGGTAGAGTACATTTTCTGCATCATTTCCAGAATTCCTAAATGGACAATCACAAGGGTTGCACCTAGTATCTCCCTCTAGCTATTTTACCTCTGTCTGCAGAGGAATTGGCAGTGTTATCTAAACACATAAGAAGGACGTACCACACAGAGGTGTATTCCTCTGGAAATGTGAGGCCCAAAAGCCCTGCAATATGGATAACACAGGAGATTTATTCAGGGGCACCAGGGCACCTTGATAATGATGTTATTGACAGGATAGTCAAGGTTGCAATAAGGTAGGCACTGCCTTCAGAATGGTTGAGATGCCCTATCTGCTCAAATAGATTCAAGAGGTACTTGTCCAGAGTATTTTTGTAGTATCATCCTGTGGTGGGTCATATATGGTGATGCTAGGAAGGGTCCCAGTATATCTTTTGGAAGCATGTGTTAGTTGGGTACACACCAGACAATCCTCATACTAGGAATGCTACCAGTATTTCTTCCTGTCTCCTTCGATCTGTGTTCCTGATCTCTTTGTTAATACCTGCATTCATTTCCATACCACTTATTCGCCCTCTGTCTGTGCATGCCCTTTTAGTATGCCACTCACCCCATGCTGTGTGTGATTTCATTCCTGATAATGTGCACTGTCTTCCTTATTTGCTTCTATGTGCACCTATTAACCTTTCCTGTTTCCCCAGTACCTATGTTTTTGCACACTTACTCTGAAAACTTCCATTATCTTCCCATACCTTTTTAAAAAGGGTTCATCCCAAAAATAACATAGCTACCTGTTCATCCTGTGACTAAAGATACTTTTCTTACATCATACCTTTTGTTTATTTCCACCCTAGGAAATGTTATACTCTCTCTTCATATGGCATTTTATTCCCAATTTTTCCTTCTAGTGTTGACATTATGGTTTGTGCTCCTGCATATACCACATGTCATCTCATTAATTTTTTATTTAATTTATTTATTTTAAGTGTACTTTGTTGACCAGGTTAGTCACACTAGGCTAGTGACTTCTTCTGAGGGACCTGAGTTGGAATTTATACTGACTAGGGGAAACGTGGCCAGAATACCAAGTCATTAACCTTTTTGAATGCTATATGGTGCCAGAGAGCTGTCAGTAGCTTTCAAGCTAAGCAGTAATGAGAACATGTCAACTAGTGGAACAGTGTTTCGGCCTAGTACGATTCATGTGAAAGCAGCTCTTTGAAACCACTTTGTGAGATGATGGGGCATTCACTTTTCTTTAGTGTTGTGCAACCTTGGAATAGGTATGTTTAAGTCTGGGGAGTATGGACTGGAATGCATTGAGGGTTACCCTCCTGGAAAAAAAAGATTTGCTATGAAGATTGCTACAAGTGGTTTCACTGATTTATTTTCTTAGTTGTTGGCATTTACTGGAAAGGCATTCAGTCAATTGGCATGTACACATAGTAAATGGAGGAAAACGCTGGTATGGAAAGTGTGTGCAGTTTAACTACAAAAGCAGTAGAAGAAGATGACAAAGAAAATAATGGTATTGTAGGAAGACTGGATAATACAGTATTGGGATTAACTGCAAAGGAGGAGCCCAGAGACAACATAGAGTGAGGCAGTAGAATGCTGTTTTGGGGCAGAACTGGGGAATTAAACAGCCAGTATGAACAGTGCTTTTGTTGGAAATAGAGATACTGTGAACAGAACGGAAGTCTGGATGAGGGTACAGAATTGCAGCAGGAGGAGAGAGAGGAATGCCTGGTCAGTAAAGTAGCGGAGTCTAAGAGCATGCACTATGAGAGGACTTCTAGCAAAAACAGTGTGGATAATAGTGAGCCAAGAAACTAAAATGCACAGATGAACAGATATACATAGTAGTGGTTCATGCTGGGGTGTGGGAGCTGCAAAGAAGTAACACATTGATGCAGAAGGTGAAGTTTTTAAGAGAAGACTGGTGGTAAGAAATACAAGCAAAAGGGATGATGCTATAAGCAGGTAAGACAATACACATAATGCCATTTTGCCCTCAGAATTAAGGATGAGGGAGCATTAATCCATTAAGGAAAAAATATTTTGCGAGATAACATTTGAAACATTTTACAAGCTGAAAACTTCATGAATGAGTGTTTTTGTATCTTATAGAAAACCTTTGTTTTTTCAGAATTTGAGTCTGCAGCTGAAAAGAAAAATGTGCAATTTATGTCATTGGAAGTCAGTGAAGGGGAGATGAAAATGTTTTTTTCAAAAGCAGTGTCAAAAGTATTTGAAGTAAAAAAGGTAATTGTAAAGTTTGGACTGGGGCATGGTTAGTTTGAATAGCATTGCATGCTATTGAGAATAAAGGGCAGCATGATTAAGGTTAGATGGAAGAATTGGGAAAGGAAGGATTCAAAAATGTGTAGGCCTATCACACTAGACAATAAGGATTATAAAATATTCATAAAATATTACAAAAGGAGTTTTGAGGTACTAGAAACAAGTTTTGAACGAAGGTTTGTTTGGATTTATGTATAAGAAAGTTAATGAAATACTGATAAATATAAAGGAAGTGGTTGATTGCATTGTGATAAAGGAAAATGAAAAGCTATTACTTGTGACATGGCTAAAGCATTTGATAGTGTACCTCATTTACAGGAATGGATGAGTTTAGAAAAATATGTATCCTACAGACTGCTAAAAGATGACCTGTGTCTGGCATATACAAGGCATCCTTCGATCCATTACTGATGGATTTACTGCACATTAGTAAGTCAAATGGCACCAGAAATACTCAGTTTAGGGATCTAAACATCTTTTGCAACATCAATTGAATGGTTTGGAGGGATAGGTATATTTTGCAGTAGATACCATTTCATGGAACAGACTCCCCATCCACATAAAACAAAGTTCACCCCTGTCCATTTTTAAGTGCAACTTAGAGCTATGAATGGTAAACAGAAAATGTACCCCAGGACTTTACCCTGTACTACTAATGGACAGATGCAGCTCCTAAATGCTTTATCACATGCATGGGTCCCTTCAAATTATTTATGGTATGAGCCCATTTACTTTCATTATGGGTAATATATAAAGTGACCATGGGGATGGGTAAGGCCAATCTCTAAACAAATGTGATAGGTTATTTCAAGCACAGAAAGGGAAACTGGCTAGACATAAAATGGCCTGCAAAGGCAGCTAGCCTAGTACTTACCTATGAACCTGTAATCTATGAATAGAAGAAAGGATATATCATATTTGAGAACTCATGAAGTTCAGTGATGGTAAATGGGTGGTTGTGAAGAAAGTGTTTAGAGAGGTGTTAAGCAAGGATGTCCTTTAATTGGGATGATTTTTGTATTTGTAATGAATGCTCTGATAGCCAGCTCTATGAAAGGAATGAATGAAGATGAGGAGATGAGAAATTAGGAAAAGAGTGAGATTACCACTGTTTTATTACAGAGTGAGATTACCACTGTTTTATTGCATGTGGACACACTGGTGATGAGCATGAAGAATAAAGGATGGATAAAAGAGGTGCTTGTAAAGGCAGAAAAGTTACTAGGAAAACTCAGAGTACAATTAAATAAGCATAAACTTAACATTTTTGTTAATGTGACAAAAGTGGGAATTTATTTCACAATGAGTGAAATAAGCACATAAGAAATTTGATATGGGAAACATGAGGTAGTTTTGAGTCAGTATAAGGATATTTTGTAAGAAATGAGGGTGGCAGTATGGTGGAAGATTTTTATTATTTATTTCATTTGACATTTGTTTACAGGGAAAGTCCGGCTGAGCACATGTCCTTTTTCAGAGGAGGCCCAAGGAGAAAAGCTCCACATTAAAACATGCAGAAATACAATGTATAAGTAGTATATATAGGGTCCACCTTGTAGGTCCTCCACTAGCCAGGGACTGTTTGCAATATTTAGATGTGGAAATATATAAGGCAGATGGCAAATTTGAGTCCAGGATATTTAGAAAGCCTACCTTTTGTAATTCATTTCTTCATTATAGAAGTACACATCCTCCTCATTGTAAAAGGAACATAGCTAAGGGCCAGTATGTCCGTGGTAGCCGAATGACTACTTCAAGTCATGATTTTGACAAAGAATGTGGATTGTTAAAAACATTTTTTTTTGGAAAGGGGTTACCCATTGGACCTAGTGGAGGGGGTAGAGGTAGAAGTAATGGCTGGTAGACCTGCAAAATTTAAACCTATTCTAGGACAGAATGAAATAAAGCACAATGATGCAGGGGAAGAACATGATGTTAATTATAATGGAGCTATGGTATTAGAGTACAAAGCTCTTAATGGAGCAACAAAGAGAATTATTAGATCTGAATGGGAAAGGTTTATAACCATTTCAGACTTGGAAAAGCTTCCCAACAGCCCTTTGAAATTTGTATACAAGAACTCATCTAGTTTGAAAAGTATTCTTGAACATGGTAGTAAAAATATGGTAAGGAATAGGAGGAGAGTGGGGACCTACAAATGTGACGACTGTTCCCAATGCATAAGTATAGCCAATACAGACAAACATTTTATTGAGGCCAGGAATAGGTGGGTATGCAGCCCTGGGTATTTTAATTGTGAAGCCATGGACTTAGTATATCTTGCTTTGTGTGTTGAGTGCAGATCCTTCTATGTAGGCAAAACAGAACGTAGACTCAAGAGAAGGATTTATGAACATAAATATGACATTTTGAATAAAAAGGAGACCAATGCTTTATATAAATACACGAAAGTTTGTTTAAAAGATAGCTTTGTTTTTTTAGTCTTGGAACAAATACCAAAAGAAATCAGGGGTGGACTATGGGAGGAGAGAATAGAGTTCAGAGAACTTTGGTGGCAAGTAACCCTGGAAGCATCAAGTCCCCCTGGTTTAAACGATTTTATATCTATTGTTTCATTATTAAAATTGAGATCTGCTAAACTATAGTTTTCATCTAAGACACAGTTCCTAAAAAAGTCACTAGATGGTGCAATAATGTTGTTTTCTACATCACCTGAGTAATTTAAATTGGTTTTTACCAATATTTTTATATTTTTATATTATAAGGAAAGTATTTAATGCATTTTAAAGTATTTATGTAATAGCATGTTTTTAAGTAGGTGTTTATTTTTCTATGTAATTTAGGGTTTCACACAACACTGTTTTACTAAGGGAAATGACTGGTTTTTTTTTTAATTTTTCATTGTACAATGTGATTGGTTTATTTATGTATGTGAGGGACTATTTAAAGTGTAAAACAGGATTCTAGGTCATCTGATGAAGTCTTTATGAGGAAAGATGAAAACGCTGGTGTTGCAAGTGCGTTTATGTGTCTATGCAGTTTGTGGATTGTGCATTAAAACTTTTTTTTAAACAAACCTTGTATTTTCCATTTTCTGGAGGACCTACAAGGTGGATTCTAGTGACAATTTTGGTGCTTCTGCTTCACTTTTTTTGTTTATTGATCATTTTTGTGAAGAAAGGAGATGGAGAAAGTTAAACTGCCCGAGGAAGCAAGAGGGTAGGACAAGGTGGGCCAGACGCGAAAGCTGATAGGCCAATTGACTGAATTGATTGACTTGTTGACGCCGTTGAGCCAATCCATGGTTTCTCTTTGTGCAAATGTCCTTAAGCAACGTCCATCTGAAGGAGGAAGTAGTAAGCAGCCGAGACTGCTTGAGAGCAATGGTGGAGGGGGTGTATTTGATGTATGGAATGAAACGAACGGCCGAGAAGGTGTTTTGGATGTAACTTTCAATGCTGAGCAAACTCCTGTGGTTTTAAGGGGAGCAGACAATGTACCAATTCTAGTGAATGGTGACTCGTCACAAATTACACCTGGGCAATGTCAGCAGCCTGGGAAAGAAAGAATGGCAGATACTAACTTTAAAAGAAATTTAAAAGAAGCTAGAAACTGGGTGAAAGCAAAATATTCTTTCAAAATGAATGAGAATGTAAGTGTGCAACCCATTGTTAATGATTCCTTTAATGTAAAATTAAACAATATGTCAAAATTAATGTTGAGATACAGAACTTTGGATATTGAAAACAGTTATTTGGGAGAATGTGTTGCAAAGAGAATTGTACCTAAGGGTTTACGTGTATGGAAATATCCAAACAATGTACATGTTGGCACTTTATTTCATAAAGAATTGCTAGAAGTTTTTAATAACTGTGGCATAGACATTTTAAAAACTATTATAAAAGAAAATATTATGAACAAAGATGAAATACATAAGGAAATTGAGGTACTGGACCAATGTATTAAAGATGACCTCGTGTTCACTATTAAAGAAGAGAATGAGAGGTATTTTAACATAAGAAATGATATTGATAAGAAATGTGATGAGATTGTGCAAAGAAAGATATGAAAGCTTGAGCGTGATTGTAAGGAGTATAAAAACAACACGTTATCCAAAACCAAGAAACTATAGACAAGACAATGTTTTTCATCTTAACAAGCGGATGAATGAAGTTAGTGAAGAGAATCAGAGCTATATAGGTGATGATGGGAACATTGAAATAGGAGACTATGAGAATGGGGATGAGCACCCACCACTACATAGGTCTGAAAGACTCATGAAGAAGAAAGAGTATCAACAGGCAAATTTTTACTGGGGGGGGGGAGAAGGGGGAGGGGAGATACTAAGTAGTGATGGTATACCCCTTACCCAAACCAAGCATGACGAAATACAGGTAGATGGTAATAAATATTTATTAGATGGTTTTTATATTTACAATTTTAGTAATGAAACACTTAATAAAGAACATTTTAGTTTATTATCCAGGGGACTAAAATGTATTCCTTACAGGAAGGGTGACCTCACAAAAACATTAATGGACATAAAAATGTTTTTTAGAAAAATAAACTTGGGCCTGGTTTTACCTGCAATTCCAAGTGAGTCTGAACAGGGGTTGAGGCAAAAGAGTACATACAACCCACCATTGCCCTCCCAGCTAAGGAATTTGGAGAGGGTTATTGAAAAAAAGTTAAGAAGGGAATATAGTACAATCAAATATAGACCTAATCTATTCAGTAAAGAGAATACTGCACTTAAGGAATTACAAGCTAACCCCAACCTATGAGTTATGAAGCCCGACAAAGGGGGAGGTGTAGTAATAATGGATAATATAACCTATGAAGGTAAAATGAACCAAATTCTGATGGATGAAGTGACATATTCTAGTGTGTCTAACAATGAGGTTAATATAGCCTATAAAAGGATAGACAATGTTTTGGAAGATCTTTATATAGAAGGCCTAATTGATGAAAAAACACTTAGATTTTTAAGGGTAGACAAACCAAGAGTGCCATCTATATTCGGAATACCCAAGACACACAAGAATGAGAGAGATTTCCCCCTTAAGGCCTATAGTGTCAGCAGAAGGGTCTAAAATGCTTCCCCTGACTAAATATGTAGATAATAAACTTAAACAGTTATGGGTCAAAAGAAAGGCCATTTTAAAATATTCTTGGGACTTTTTGAAGGAAATTACCCCAGAATTGTTTCATGATGAATTAACCTTCATTACCATAGATGTAAAATATTTATTTTCAAGCATTCCCTACCGGGAAGGAATGGATTTGTTTGAAGAAATTTTATTTGAAGATCCTGACTTGACCCACAATGAGAAGCTAGTTTATATTAGCTTAATGGAATTGGTCTTAAAATACAATTTCATTTTTTTTAAATGTGACTTTTACCAGCAAATACAAGGTGTGGCAATGGGGGCAGTTTGTGCCCCAACATATGCCAACCTTGTTCTAGCTAAGTGGGAGGAAAAATATATATTAAATTCCGAGTTTGCAGCTAATTGGACAGTCTACAAGAGATTTTTAGACAATATAGTAATGTTTTGGAAAGGGACTGGAGAGTCATTTGATGAATTCATGGTTTATATGAAGAATACCACTATTTTTTTGGAATTCACTTACACACTATCCAGGGACTGTTTGCAATATTTAGATGTGGAAATATATAAGGTAGATGGTAAATTTGAGTCCAGGATATTTAGAAAGCCTACCTTTTGTAATTCATTTCTTCATTATAGAAGTGCACATCCCCCTCATTGTAAAAGGAACATAGTTAAGGGCCAGTATGTCTGTGGTAGCCGAATGACTACTTCAAGTCATGATTTTGACAAAGAATGTGGATTGTTAAAAAAAAATTTTTTTTGGAAAGGGGTTACCCATTGGACCTAGTGGAGGGGGTAGAGGTAGAAGTAATGGCTGGTAGACCTACAAAATTTAAACCTATTCTAGGACAGAATGAAATAAAGCACAATGATGCAGGGGAAGAACATGATGTTAATTATAATGGAGCTATGGTATTAGAGTACAAAGCTCTTAATGGAGCAACAAAGAGAATTATTAAATCTGAATGGGAAAGGTTTGTAACCATTTCAGACTTGGAAAAGCTTCCCAACAGCCCCTTGAAATTTGTATACAAGAACTCATCTAGTTTGAAAAGTATTCTTGAACATGGTAGTAAAAATATGGTAAGGAATAGGAGGAGAGTGGGGACCTACAAATGTGACAACTGTTCCCAATGCACAAGTATAGCCAGTACAGACAAACTTTTTATTGAGGCCAGGAATAGGTGGGTATGCAGCCCTGGGTATTTTAATTGGAAGCCATGGGGTTAGTATATCTTGCTTTGTGTGTTGAGTATAGATCCTTCTATGTAGGCAAAACCGAATGTAGACTCAAGAGAAGGATTTATGAACATAAATATGACATTTTAAATAAAAAGGAGACCAATGCTTTATATAAATACACGAAAGTTTATTTAAAAGCTAGCTTTGTTTTTTTGTCTTGGAACAAATACCAAAAGAAATCAGGGGTGGCCTATGGGAGGAGAGAATAGAGTTCAGGGAACTTTGGTGGCAAGTAACCCTGGAAGCATCAAGTCCCCCTGGTTTAAATGATTTTATATCTATTGTTCCATTATTACAATTGAGATCTGCTAAACTATAGTTTTCATCTAAGACACAGTTCCTAACAAGTCACTAGATGGTGCACTAATGTTGTTTTCTACATCACCTGAGTAATTTAAATTGTTTTTACCAATATTTTTATATTTTTATATTATAAGGAAAGTATTTAATGAATTTTAAAGTATTTATGCAATAGCATGTTTTACGTAGTTGTTTATTTTTCTATGTAATTTAAGGTTTCACACAACACTGTTTTTCTAAGGGAAGTGACAGTTTTTTTTTTAATTTTTCATTGTACACTGTGATTGGTTTATTTATGTATGTGAGGGACTATTTAAAGGGTAAAACAGGATTCTAGGTCATCTGATGAAGTCTTTATGAGGAGAGACGAAAACGCTGGTGTTGCAAGTATGTTTATGTGTCTATACAGTTTGTGGATTGTGCATTAAAACTTTTTTTTAAACAAACCTCATATTTTCTGTTTTCTAGAGGACCTACAAGATGGATTCTAGTTACAATTTTGGTGCTTCTGCTTCACTTTTTTGTTTATTAGTATATATAGGGCACAGAAATTAAAATATTATCTAGATACAATTTGGGCAGTCAGTTATACATACAGACTAGTTAAAGAATATCACAGTTTAGCTAATACACAGTAATTCTTAACCTAATCGATAGAATCATAAGATTAACAATAAGTAGAGAGACATTGCATCATTAAACCTTTCTGTATAAGAAAATAGAGACCAATATGACAATTACACAAATTCTGACACAGTTTACTAAGAATTTGAATTGATAAGTCTTAATATGCCATCAGCTCCACAATGTTATAGTACTATGGAGTGTTAATTTGCAGAGAGACATAGTCAACAGAATAGACAGAGGGGATGGATTTGTCAGTAAGTGAAACAAAGTAGTAGCATAGTCAGAGGGAGAGGTTAGTCTGGTGCAGAGCAAGGACACAGCCATTTATTGAATAAGTGGCTTTTTAGTATTGTTTTAAACTGGGCTAGTGATGTAACCATTGTAATGTTTTCTGGTACTGCATTCCAGATTTTACCTATATAATTTGAGTAGAGGGAATCTGCAGCTTGTTTTTTGGTTGTACTGATTTTTATGTGATGTTTGTTAGTGGACCGTAGGGTTCTGTTAGTGGCATATGGTTGAAGAAATACTTGTAGGGCAAGTGTTTTCTCAGGTTCATAGAATATTTTATGGGCCATGGTTAACTGGATGTAGTGAAGCGGATGGGGGAGCACTAACCAAGTGAGTTGCTTGAGTGCTATACAATAGTGAGCTCTAGCTGGTAGATTTGTAGCATATCTGGCAATTTTGTTATAACAAGATTAAAGTTTTGCTAGCTCAGATTTTATTTTTAGATTTGTGAGTATGGGAGCTGCGTACAGCAGTGTGGAGATTAAATGAGATTGGGCAATGGTAGTTTTAGTATTTTTAGTAAAGTAGTGTCTGTTCCAAGCCTCTAGCTGAAAAATATGTGTGAAATCAGGCTATGCCCCATGGCTAACAAAAGAAACACAATCACTACTTAAATCTAGAGACAAGGCTTAGGCAATCTGGAACAAAACAAAATCCCAACCCACTCTACAAGCCTACGGGGAACTTAGAAATAAAGCAAAGCAGAAAATTAAACAAAGCAAAATAAATTACTACTCAGAAATCCAATTAAAATGCCACAATAACCAACAGAAATTCTGGGCAGCTATAAACAATATATTTCTTCCAGGCAAAATCAGTACATCCCCTCCTACCACTACTAATAATTTAGACAACATTGCTACTCAATTTAATAAATACTTTACTGAAACTATCTTAGCTCTATTCAACAATCAAACCTTCTCTCCTATCAGAACAAACACTGCCTCCTGCAATTCTAAATCCACCTCTCCCTGCAACCTATAACTACAGAGATGATCAAAAAACTGCTTAAAAAACTAAAACACACCACTTTAGCTACAGACAACTTACCTGCTGATTTCCTCAAAACTAACAGCAGACGATATAGCCTATCCTATGTCAATTCTTATAAATCGATCCCTAGCAGAACAAGTCCCTCCCATTTGGAAAACCTCTTACGTAATGTCCCTATATAAAGGTGGCTGATTTCACACATATTTTTCAGCTAGAGGCTTGAGAGTTTAGTATAGACAGGAAGGTAGAGTTGAAGTAATTAATTTCTTCCTGTAGGGTTAGAAGTTTCCATAGTGTCCAGTTACAAATTTTAAGTATATCTATAAGGTAGTTGGGGTTTAGCTGTTTTTTTTTTATTTCTTATCAGCTCAAATGTAGTTTTTTAGATGAGTTAGCTCATTTCCTAAGTAGATAGGTTGGGAAGTGGTCACTGAGAGAGTCTGATAGACAGCCAGAGTAGGAGTAGAGGGCTGGACTATTTATTAATATCCATTCCAGAGAGGAGTATTTGTTGGATGGCTTATTAATCCTGGCGGGTGACTGTGTTATGTGAAGCCATGCAGGTTGATGTAATTTTTAGGGTTTGTGGAGTTGCAGTCTAACCAGTCTACATTAAGGTTGCCCATAATAATTATTTCCTGAGGTAATGTTTCACTGCTCCAGTATAGTATATTTTCTAATGTTTGGATATTATCCACTGGTGGCATATAGATACCTATTATGTATATATGTTTTTTTTTGGGATTAATGTTTAGTTTAGCAAATACTACTTCAGAATTGTTAAAGTTTAGTGTTTTTTCATCTAAAGTTTCTATGGAAAGGTGGCTTTTAAAGAGTAGGACCATGCCACCTCATCCTTTACTAGTTCTATCTGTACATATGATATTATATCCTGGTGGTAGTAATTCATTGCTGGGGGTGGTAGGTTTTAGCCAAGTTTCGCTGAGAATACAATATCCGGGCAGTATAGGGAGAAGTTAGGATGCAGCTCATGAATTTTGTTGTTGACACTTCTTATATTAATATTTACTAGTAGAATATCAGATTTGTCCCTAAGAGGAAGGATTGTACATTGAGTAGATTGAGTTTGTATGCCATTTTGTAAGGTTGACTTATAAGGTTTGTAGGATGGACTAAGGTAACTGAGAGTTAGCTTGGATGCTAAGTTGTCTAGAGTTTTCAAGAATCTGACTATGTGTTTATATTTCTGAGAGATGCTAGGTATGTTTGGGTGAAGGAGAAGGGAAAAACGCGCATGACGTAGAGCTGCGATGTTGAAAATGGAGCTACTTAAGGGGATGTTCACTGCTCTGGGTGTTGGGGGGGGTAGCTATTCAAGGTGGATTGGGGAGAGAAAATATTTTTTATGTTGGAATGGTAAGAGGTGCTATAAGCTGCTAATGTTAAAAGTAGTAGAGTGGTTGTCAGTAAGTACAGTTGGTTTATGAACTTGATTGAAGGTTGGATGCTTTTAGCCTTTTTTTGTTATTGTCATGGGAGGATATTTGTTATTAGGCATTTTAGTTAAGTTAAATTATGTATGTATCTGCTGTTTGTAGCAGTAATTGAAGTGGGAGGGGTGTAGAAAAAGAATTTTGAGTTGGAGGGTATTAAGTGGAGTGGTTTGATTGAACGAACTGTCAAGAGGGTGTGGCTAGTGAAGTAGAAATTTAAGGAATGTGTATAAGTTAAATACTTTCACACTAGGTATATTATCTTATATAGGAAAGATGTATATGTTTCTAGTAAGAATGGAAAAAGGTTATTAAATAGGTATAACATTTAAAAGAAAAGAAAATGAAAGTCTGAATTTAGTAAATCCAGTTATTTTATGGTGTCTATACATTTACTGGGGTATTAAAAACAATGTAGGAAAGAATAAACAAAGTGGTGGAACACTTATAAAGAAAGTATGATGATATTTGGCAAGAGGTGGGAGTGAGAAAAACAAAAAAGAAAAATGATAGTTTTGAAGAGAAAGAGTACATGGAAAATAAAGTATAAAAAATAAAAATGAATGAAATAAGGGGAGAAAGGAAAGCATGATCTAAGAGAATAATGATACAAAATTATTTCTTATATTCCTGGAAAGAATTTGATTTGAATTTAAAGGAAACAATAAAAGACAAAAAAGATTAAGGAATTTTATGAATGTGGACATTTTTTAGATAAGCTACCAAAGAAGGCTAATATGGAGTACAAAATACAAGAACAGAAAAATATGCAGTTTTGTAATTTAGAAGAAATAATGGTCCGGATTCATGAACACTTGCACTTAGTGCTGCTATTTTGTGTGTGCATCACTCTCCAATATCACACTACTTGGCACTCATTAAACAGGTCTGCACATAGTGCAGAGCTTCAAAACAAGTGAAAGAGGCACAATATGCTAATGAACATATAATAAGCCAATTTGTATCCTAAATTAAGCAATCCAACATGGTAAAGCTATTCAGAGACTTATACTGTGATCATGTACACTCAAATGCCTCCTTTCCCCCTGAAATCCAAAACTCTTAAAAAAACTGCAAGGGGGTGCAGCTGCCATCATTACTCTGTATGTGCAACATGCTCTAACATAAGGTGCTGTCGCTGCTGCTGCTGGACCTTGTCCGAGAAAGAAATGCCTGTTTAGATCAGTCTGAATTGTCATGAACTGCAAGACACAGACATTGTAGAGTGATACAGGGTGGACAGGGAAACACTAGAAGAAATATGCACTCTCTGCTACCCTCACCTGTGGCCCTGGGGAAATTAAGGAAAACCCATCCCAGTGGAAACAAAGGTATGTATAGCATTATGTATACAAGCTACATTTACTTTCAAGAGACCCACAAGGGATATATTAGGGGTGTCATTTTCTAAATGCAATGCTACAACATGCAAGGGATCATATTTGTTTCCCATCCACCCTAGAGGTGAGAACAACAACCATACAATAATTTTATGCAATAGCACACTTCTTAAAGACTTCAGGGCCATAGATTCCACACACATAGAAATAAAAGCCCCATTTGGTGAACAGGGAAGGAGGTACATTAATAAGTAAATATACCATTCTGTAAACTTTCAGGTTCTCTGTAATGCTCAAGGGATCATCTACAATATGCGTGCGATTAACCTAGGCAGTTTTCATGACTCACACCTTTGGCACATCTGCGAGTTGTACACAAGGTTTGTTACGGGTGACTTTCCACAAGAGCATCTAGTAGGGGATATAGGTTATGCATTGGAAACTTGGACCATGACATCCATGAGAAACCCACACAACCCCACTGAGTAAGGATACAGTGATGTCCATGCTTAAACTATGAATATTATGGAACATATATTTGGCTTGCTCAAATCAAGATTCTGGTGTCTAGACACATCAGGAGGTGCCCTGGAGTACGACCCTGCCACCTCTGCCCAAATACAAACAGTCTTTGCTATGCTGCATGATATAATTCTCAGGAAACAGCTTCAACAGGGACAACAAGGAGCAGGTCCACAGGCAGGGCCAGCAGCTGCAGCAGGCACAGATGAGGAGTCAGAGGGAGACCCACCAGTTGCAGATAGTGCTGGGAGACGTAGGTGAGCACAGTATGTCATGGCTCTGGCTAGTAGGCAAAGGATAGCACCCACATTTACTACCTAAGTGAAGATCCTAAACACATACATAGAGCAAATGAAACTGGCACTTGCAAAAGTCCACAACCTTTGCATAACCATGTAATGGATGTGTGTTGTTAGCATCAGACACAGACAGCCCCCAAGGACACATCTTGTAGCTGCAGTATTTACAAGGTAAGTGTGGAATCTGTATGAAAAAAGAGGTATATATCTGATTACTCTAATATACAATCAGGGCCGGCCTTAGCCGAAATGGCACCCTAGGCGAAGTAGTGCTCCTGGCGCCCCTTAAGCCCCACCCACACAACAGTCATGAAACACAACTATTTGAGCCACATCCACAAGGTCACTCCCCATGAAAGCCACTCCGGTTGTTGTTGGTCTTTTTGGCTTTTCCCGGTAAGGGGTCATCACAGCGGAACTCCAGTCCGCTAATGATTGGCAGTAGATTTTTATGGTGCCGAGTTGCCAGCCCGATGCCCAACCTTCAGTGAAGGCACGCCCATTTACGCATGTCTTTCGGAGGCCACTCGACCGCGGGGAGGACATGCAGACTCCACACAGAAGGCACTCCCCGCACACTAGCTGAGAATCGAATGGGAGAACCTCTTGCTGTGAGGCAACAACGCAACCACTGTACCACCGTGGCACGATACTGCCCCCCAGAGCAGCCGCTCCTGCAGCAACCCCCTCCACCCAGCAGCAGCCATTCCAGTGTTCCATTATTTGGTTATTTCTCACCAGTTACCATGTATACTGTTCTGTTATTTGCTTCTACAGTCATTACAGATATTGAAATAAAATAGCACAAACACAGGTAGCCATTTGCTAAACAATACATTCTCGCAATGAAAACAGACTCAGCATAAGCAGTACACTTCTCTGCCCTTGAAACTCTCATTCATTGAAATGGAAAAATTCATATTCATTGAAACGGCATGAAAACCCACATTCATAGAAAATGTATCTGGCCAGTGAAGAATTAAGTTTACCTTTGGGCTGTTTTCAAAACAGACTCCTTGCACACATTTTTTAGGGCCATGCATCTGTGTATTTGTTCTTTGATTCACCTTCCTGATTACATTGAATTATATTTCTTGATAATACAGCACCACTTGTTAGAAAGTGTTTTAAATTTGTAGTTATAAACATTCTTTTAATAAGCAATGAAATAAAATGTATGAACCAATAACTACCCATTTCAGAAATTTTCAACCATAAAAGGCCACTCAATACTTCTGTCATTAAAATCCACCAATATTACTCCATACTCACAATCTCTGCAGATGTAAAATCATCTGAATTCCACATTAAAGAAATTTGTACCTAATGAAGAGGTTGCTACCGGCAAAACAACTTCATATATCAATGTTTCATTGACAAATTCAGTGCCTGCTTTCCTTGAAGAATTAATTGCCTATATTGCATTAAAAAAATTGGTAAGTTGGTAATATTGCAATAGGAAATGACCAACAAGTTAATAGTCACTAGGCATTCATACAAAGGACATACTCAGGAGTGTAGAACCCCTATCGCCCTTATAATGCACCAAATAATCAACAATCATATGGGCAATGCAATATCAGCACTCCATCTATATCTGGGTGCCTTGCCTATATTTCTCTTCAAATAACTTTGGATCTACTTTTTTGTATTGATTAATTTGGATTTATCTTCTGCATAAATACTGCACCATATCAGATCTCTCTCTTTCTGACGTCTATTTCTTTTGTTATACCTTTCAAAAAATTCTGTATTTTATTCTTTATATTTTCTGACCTGTCAGATTTTGTGGACTACTACTTCCTTCTACAACAGGTGGGCCCCCCTCCCCCCAGAGCATGGCCCAACTCCACTGTAGGAATTTTTCAGTGTCTTGAGGATTCAACACTGTCATTTTTTCCACTCCTTGCATTAGTCCACATGCCAGGATTGGGCATTTTTTTTAACATGGGACTTGTGCACCCAGGTGTTCTTTCTTATTTTTTTAACCTACTTCTGCCCATGATACATAGACTGCATGTTACATAGCATGCATCAGGGTCATCTTGGTGAGATTTTGTAAAACAGGGGTCCAACTCATGAAGGTGCTCACCAAGAATTGAGAATGAATTCAATTCCAGCAATACTGCTCTTCTTTGGTTGCTGATTTTATCATCTCTCTATTCGAACCCCATGCCATCCCTCTATTCAGACCTAAGACTGCTTGTAATGTAGTAGTCAGCAAAAAGAAATGGGAGTCAAAACTAAGCTGTTTCATGTCCCACTGCTGCTGTTTACTGTCTGGCACTGTCAACTTTAATGCCAGACCCGAGGTTAACTGCACCTTCTAAGCATTACTAAGGTTGAGTCTCACACTAGCGTAGTATTGAAGCAGGATGTAACTTAACTATATTTGGAGTGTAAGAGTGGAACTCTATGCACTACATGATTATGGATGCTGGAAATATAAGAATTACTAATTAAATAAAAGTAACAATTGCAAAAGAGAAGCGCCCATATTCATTTTACTAACTGCAAGAAGAAACCTCACTGCTGTCTACAAAATGAAAAGCTTGAAATGGCATGTTAATGATAAAAAAAACACCTGCCATTCTACCAAAATCATATGCCTGACAAATGTGAAGAAGCAAAAGAAATAAAAAGGGTTAGTATGGTAACCATGGAAAAATCCATGCTGGCACTCAGATAGTAAGCTGTTCTCCTGTAGGAAGGATACCCAAATGTAAAATCGTTTCAAATCTCTTGAAAAGAAATACTCACTGATTAGCAGGCTCCAAACACAAACCCCTCTTCTACATGGAAGTAGCTCACCAATAACAGAAAATTAAAAACATGAGTTAAACAAACCTGAAGATGTAAATATTCAAACACACAATACCAATATTAATTCCACCAAAATTACACACTACAGTAAGATTATAGTTTAAGACAGTTTTTCCTAAACTTCCTTCCAATTAAAGAAATCTATGCAAAATTTCCCCATCTTTACTGACAACAGAAGCATACACTTAAACTACTACAGCAAGTCTGTAAAAAAACTGGAACAGTTACAACTGTGCACGCATGCATTATCTTTAATGCATGATATACATTTCGCACGCGCACATCTTTTTAGCTACATAAAGACAAACTACGTGCTTATACAGTGACATTATAGAACACTTGCACACCAATTTGATATGCCTATCAGTTAGCTCCCTTCCCAAAAACAGCAGAATATATGTAAACTTGAAACTTCAATGGTTTTCCTTCTTGACTGCAACACATTTTCATATGAAAACGTACGTCATCAAAACAGGTGCTACAGCTGTTCTGCCAGTGAACTCCAGGTAGTTTCACTACACAAGCACATTTCACTACCAGTACTCCAAAAATATATATATAAAAAAAAAAACATACCCCTTCGTACGCCCGCGCAATGTGCGTGCACCTGGAGAAGAAAATGGCCTCAGAAGACAAAACGTTCGTACAGAAAAAGCAAAGTACTGAGACAATTCCCTCAGAACTGATCTTTTTAAACTCTGTTTCCATGTCCACAGCGATGCCTATGCAGACATAGTTACATGATAGCCAGTGAAGGGAGTCTTTGAGTGTGGATATATTATTTCCTGGGGGAATGTACATACAGATGATATTGATACATTTATTTTTATTGAGTTGCAATTTGATGGCAAGAATCTCAGAGTTATTCATTTGAGGTGGTTATATAACTTCACTAGTGACATTTAAATTAGATTTATAGAGAACAGCTACCCCACCCCCTTCCTGGAGGCATGATCCAGCCTGAGTATGTTATACCCAGGTGGTAGACCTCATTGTCTATGGTGTTAGGTTTTAACCAGGTTTCAGATAAACAGAGTATCTCAGGGGAGTGAACAGCGAGGAGAGCATGCAGTTCATGTACCTTGTTGTTTATACTTCTAATGTTGAGGTGACAGGCCAGGAGAGAGTTAGTTGGCCTATTAATTGTGGGTTGGTTATTTGGATTGCAAGGGGGGGTAGGTTTATCTGGAGTGGATGAGCAAGGGTTTGGGTGGAGATCGACAAATCGGACAAAGGAATTTTACGGAAATTAAGAATTTTATAGGAGAGGGTGTAAGCCGCCTACATGCTCCATGCTGGGATTGAATCCTTGACACGAACCGCTACTTAATATACAACTCCATCCGAATTCACCGTTACTTGAAGAAAAAGATAAGTACTCTGTTTAAGGGAAAATTTATGTTTTCTTTACCAATTTCTGTGTCATGGCTGAAAAGAGTTTGACGCACTTCACTTACCCAATACAAATAAACACCAAGTGATTAAAACTAATCTAAGAGGAATTACTTTAATTCTGACCAAGACTTTGCATCACAATTTTACCTGCAGGAGATGCAAATCCTCTTTAAAGAGCATTTTCATTGTGTTTACTGGTTGAGGACTGCCTGCTAGGACGAGCGCCTGAAGATGTGGCCTGTAATTACTGTTGCTAATTAAAGATTTCACGCTGTTAGATAAGTATTGACCCCACCCCCACACTGTGTCTTCTAGCCCTTGGGTTTGCTGCCCCTGTGTAACACATAAGAAGCCGCATTGCAGGAACCTATATAAGTTAAATTTGCATCCAAAAAATAAAAGTACAGCTAATGAGATTTTGTAGTATTGTACGTCCACCTATATATATGTGTGTGTGTGTGTGTGTGTGTGTGTGTGTGTGTGTGTGTGTGTGTGTATATGTGTTTGTATATATATTATAATGGTGTCATTTATCTATCTGCCTGCTTATCTATCTATCCATCTATCTGTCAATCTGTCCTTCTATTTTATTTTACTTACATCTGTTTGTTGGGAAAGTCCGACTGAAAATGAAAGCCCCTTTTCATGAGAAAAAAAAAACTCCATAGTCATATATACAAAGTTGTTATGACAATGAACAAAACATCTGTTAAAGCAAAGTCATTTATAAGTGTAGAACAGAGACATATGAAGAATTCAATAATAAATTAATTGCACCGTGCAGTAGTATTCATACAATACAATAAATATTGTATAAAAATCCTCCATCATTCCAAATATTTTTTTATTACCTGGTTTATTTCGTGACTTGACATCGTAGCTGGACTGACTTCTCAGTAGGGCGAAAGCAGGACTACAAGGTGAGTAACAAAATATTGACCTGCTAAATAAATAGTAAAAGCATGTCATAGGTGCTTTTAATTGTGCAATTGTCCATTCTCTCCATATAATGCATATACCTATTAGACATGTTTGTGTACTGACATCTTTAAAAAAATAGTCTGACCTGTCAGTAAGAAACTTTGGGCGCAGCAGTGGTCTTGCTGACAGGCTTATGATGAGTGTTGACTTATGACTCGTCAGACAGCAGAACTCCGGTCCGTCAATTGCGTACTGCTTAAATGGGGGAGGGTGCAATTGTTGCTAGCCTCTCGGCGGTGAAATAAAAGAAAAAAATGTTGTTTTTCGGCTTTTCCCGATTAGGGGTCGTCACACAGCAGAACTCCGGTCAGTAAATTGCGCCCTTTTGAGTCCAGGGAGGGCACAATTGCTAGCCTGTATGGGCGGTGAAATAAAAAAAACAAAATACTGTAGTTGTCTCTTTGGTTTTTCCCGGTTAGGGGTTGTCACAACAGAACTCCGGTACGAATTGCGCCCTTTTGAGGCCGGCCTGTACGGCGTCCTAGGTGGTTGCCTAGTTCGCCTATGCCTAAGGCCGGCCGTGTATACAATTTATATGTCCCTAAGCTGAAACATGTCTCAGGTGTACAGTAATATCAGTATTAGCTTATGACTGATGCATGCAATATACAGCTATGGATTTTGTCCAGTACCATCCATCATGCATTTCAGTTGACCAGTATACATAAACTAGCACTAAACAGGTTGATGTTATCATCATTTGCACAAGTATAGCAATAAGCAATAATTAATTATCTACTTTGACTGCATTACTAAGAATACAAACACAAATACAATGAGGGCCAACAATTACATAACCAATCATTCACAACTTAGTAGGAATTATACAGTTACAGTAAAGCATGTTTATGAGTAAGCAAGCATTAGCTGTCCACTCTGTGAACCAGAGATACAGGCAACCCTAAGTCACAAAGAAATATACAAAGGGGAGGGCACAGTCTTCATCACTTGCACAGGGTGATGGTGGGGATACAGGGGGGAAAGCCTGACACCAAATAAGTGAGTATGTGTGTGAGTAACAATTTATTCAGTAAGTATACAATTGTCAGGGCCAGTAGCAAGAGATTTGTATCACTCATCTATAGTGTTTACATAATATGTGTGAATGCATGTGTGTGTGTGATGGTATGGCAACTTTTACAGTGTGTGTGTGTGTGTGTGTGTGTGTGTGTGTGTGTGTGTGTGTGTGTGTGTGTGTGTGTGTGTGTGTGTGTGTGTTAGTATGTGTCTCTCTCTGCATGAACACAATCAAGCACTGTGCTAGTACTCCATCCTTTCATCTCAGATAGTTGTGAGCCATGCATGGTAGAGTAGCCAGTTCAGCATTGTCACCACAAACTATGAGAACTACCTCTGCCAAGAGTTTCACTGCTAGTTCTATGGTCCTGGATAGAAGTTGTGGTGCTTCCTGAACATGAGCAATTGTCTGCTGGATGAATTCTCATCATGACTGTATCCAAGACCACAGCCACATGGCCTACCATGTCTGGTCATGGACACTTCAATCACTGAAAGAGTAGCGGAAGTAGTGCCACTACTGGAGTGGGATCTGGCACTGCCACGTTGGCTAAAACTTGATGTAGTGGCTGTCCGGCCATGTGGATGCTGACCCTCCCCCAGCAAACATTCCATTACAGACATTACCCAATGCAGTGTGTCATTCCTCCTGTCCAAGCAGACACCCACATGGTTCAGGCATTCCTGCATGTCAGAATGCGCAACATTTAGTACTCACACTGTCTTTTCCAAGGCCCTGGTGGAATGTAACTGTGCCTCCATGATAGCCCTGCACATATGTGTTGTAGCACTTACTGACACACTAACATCTGCAGGAGGGTGGACAGCAGGCCTCCTCTGAGCACCGTTATCAACTCCCCTGTGTTACACTTTGCCCGCAAGATGGCTATGGGAAGACTCATCCAGCTCTGCAACTGGAGTAACTGCACTACCCTGATCAGCTGTGCCACTCTCAACCTGTTCTATGTCTCAGAGTTCCATGGCATGGGTATATGTCGGCATACTGTGTCTGAAATATGGGCAGAGGATGTATGAGTCACAACCTCAGTGTCAGACTGACCCTTTGCATCCCAGACTGTGCTTGTTCATCGCTGCCATCATCATCATCAACAGTTACCGATGCTCTGGCATCAGGTGGTAGGAGTTCCACAGTGCCAGTGGTAGGATCGCCTATAATAACAAGTAATCAACACAACAAAGAGAGAACTAGAATAAAAACTGATCAAGCTTATGTAAATAATAACTGATACTAATGCAATGCAAAAAGGACTTTGATGTACAGGGGTCTATATTAGATAATTGAACTTTCAAAAGTTTGAGTGTCATATGGTCGACACTATATGATCAAATTTTTGAAAGTTTGAACATTTTAATGGAGATCTCTGTACAGCGTGGAATGGGAAGATTTCTTTTTTCTGCACTGTAGTGTGATCTCATAGTTGGTATATTTAAAGAGCGGGAGTGTGTGCGTGTGTGTGCGTGTGTGTGTGTGTGTGTGTGTGTGTGTGTGTGTGTGTGTGTGTGTGTGTGTGTGTGTGTGTGTGTGTGTGAGGGGGGCAAAGCCCCCCCCTGCTTAAAATGTTCAGGTAGGTTATTTGTGTAGTTTATTTTTTAATTAGATGTTCAAACTTTTAAAAGTTCGATCATATGGTGTCGTCCATATGACAGTTGAACTTTTGAAAGTTTGATTATGTAATATAGACCCAATGTACATATAACTGTACTTTATGTACATTAATAACAATATAAAAGGTGGGCAGCCGCGATGGTGCAGCAGTTAACATTGCCGCCTCACAGCAAGAGGTTCTCCGGATCGATCCTCGGCTGGGGTGCCCTCTGTGTGGAGTCTGCGTGTCCTCCCTGTGATCGCGTGGGTTTCCTCCGGGTGCTCCAGTTTCCTCCCACATCCCAAAGACATGCTGTAGGTGAATTGGACACTCTAAATTGGCCCTAGGTGTGAGTGTGTGCATGTGTGTGCCTTCTGTGGAAGGTTGGGCGCTGGGCTGGCAACTCGACAACGTAAAACTCCACTGCCAATCATGAGCAGACAGGTGATCCACTGTGGCAACCCCTACAGGGAAAAGCTGAAGAAGAAGATGAAGAAGAAGAATAACAATATAAAAGGTGTGCTTACAATGTACAGGTGGTCATACAACCAGATGTGCCTACAGATAAAAAAGGGAGCTGAAGCATGGATGATAAGCATCACAGTGCAAATGACAGTAGAAACAACCCCCTTTACATCTGCAGAATAAGAAACATCTCATACAAAAGTCTGCTGTCCAGTTTCATTTCCCCATCCTCTCTCTCTCTCTATACTCTCCCACCCTTCTGCTCGCTCACTATCTGTCTCCCTCTATATATATATATATATGTGTGTGTGTGTGTGTGTGTGTGTGTGTGTGTGTGTGTGTGTGTGTGTGATCTGGAAGTTCAGAAGTAGACACACACTTGGGTTTCCTCTATGTCAGCACCAATATCACCAATTCTTTATGAACCTCCTGCTGAGTTATCTGGATCTATGACAGTGAATAGGAACTCCTCTGATTCAGTCAGTAGTGGTTCTGTAGCAGGAAAAACTCCAGTAGCCATTCATTCATGGGCAATTGCAGCTGCCCTGTGTTTTGTGTTCATTATCATATCACTGGCCCAATGTCTAATTTTTAAGTATGGCCTTGTCCTTCGACCGCATTGACATTGTTGATCACCTGTTCCCAGATACATCAAGGGAAGACTTATCACCTCTGAATTGAAAATGAATGAGCCATTTTGCCCTAGTGTCCATATGATAACTTCGTTTTTCGTATCAGTGTATGGTGGATTACAGAGTCCACATGTCTTGAGCACCTTAGTTCTGCATGAGATGAAACATAAAAGCACAAAAAAAGGAAACAAAGGAAATAAAGCAACAAGTGACTGTTAGCAAAAGAAATGTGTATGAATCTATGCAGTCATCATGCACAAAATAATTTAAAAATTAAGTCTCCCTATGAATATACACAAGTTAATACAGAACTCTTACCCCCTCAAAAAAAGGGAAAAAAAGCAATGATAAATATCTGTACGGATGAAAATGGTCATGTAACTCTGTACTACACTGCAGCATTAACAGACAGAATTTAAACTTATCAATTAAAAATTTCTTTGGAGAGCCACTTGTGTTGAGGGAGGCAGATATATATATCACATGCTTAACACATTTATTGGGCTACAAATGTAAACCCCCTGACATCATAAATAAGTGATACAATATTCTTTTGCAGTAACTGTTATATTACCACAAATAAATTTTTCATAATGACAGGTAACATTTACTTTCAAATAAAATTGTAATGCAAAGAAATAACTGCTATATATGGATATGTCAACAGCAATGGTGAAACAGTGTGGACAGTGAACAAATGGGATATTGTGAAATATAATACATCATTAGGGTAAAAATAAATCAATTTGTAAAAAAAACAGCAACATATCTTTACATCATGCAAGTCAAATAGCAGTACTGGGCTTTAGGTGTGAATGCATTAGCATTCATGAATTCTGCAGTTTGCACTAAGTAGAGAGTGGGTAAACATGGTGTAAGTATCTACACATGCACATGCCCTTGCAAGCCTCTAACAAGTAATACTTCTCAGTGCTTGTCCTTGCAGTGCAAGTGTGAATGATTAGTCTGACTGCAGGAATAATTGATGATTCACACTCTTTCCTCTTTGATGCACACATTTCAGAGAGAAGAGACTTACCGAAAAGTTTAGGATTACATTGACTGACTAAGGAGAGAAACATTCATAACATTTTTATGAAGTGATTATGATCACACTGTTGTGCCTCTGAGTAAAAATGTGTCTGCAGTTACAATGGAGTACATTACTCATTGAAATACATAACAAAAGTGATGCAAATGAGATTGCATTCATATTAGAAAAGAATGATGCTCACAAAAAAGACAATGAAACAACTGCAGTGTTGAAAATATTTGTTTAATACTGTGGAAGGAAATAGCTTAACTGTTGTCAGTATCCCATTCATTCGCACATCCATTAAGGAATTACAGAGGACACCTTTTCGAATTTGGTTCTGTTTTACATTTAATGTTAATAGATACAATGTCACATTTTGAATATATGGAATCTATTTTTTTCTTCTTCCTAATATATGTTGTGTCTGTGGCAAGTAAGAAAAACAATCTCAAGTGTGTGTTGAGGGTTCAGATTCAGAGACAGCACTGTGTGTGTAAAATTAGTGATGTTTAAAAAGCAAATGCTCATTTCACAAGACAACAAAGTTGGGAAAACATCAGAAGGACACATTATAAATACTTGTTTCTTAAAGTTCCCCCACTTTTTAATTTTTCTTCTTCGTTGTTTGCACGCTGTTTGACATTGTGCACTGTTGACTGTCAGTAGTCACTAACAGTGAACCACAGTTCACTTCCTAAGATAAAAACTCACAACTCTAATTAGAAATGCCATCACTAGTGCAATTGAGAATGGAGTAGGTGCACTGAAGTCAGCACCATGAACAGCACTAAGTGAAGAAATTGCACCTCTTGGCTATCTGTGTCTGGGGCACAAGGTGTAAGTGAAATGAGCTTAGAAAAAGAGGACAAATAATGCAAGGTTTGAATCCAGTTTACAGATAGTTTTTTTTTCTGACTGATTTCAGAATAAATATTGACACAGAATGTTATATATGAAATGAGCAGGCATAAGTCTGTGTGATAACTGCTAAAAATCTTACCTGCAGTCAATGTGAATTGCTGTTACAAATGTGCTGTTGCTGGAAACAAACCTCTTTTTATTATTAATAGCAATATGTGTTATGGATGATGTAGCATATAACATTTTGTAAAGTGTGATAACACAAAAGCAGTAACATGAGTAATGTGGACTGTGTGTCATATATGCTGGAGGACTTATATATATCTCTCTCAATTATTCATCCTGACAGTAATACATTTTATTTAAAACTTTTATATCATTAGTTGTATATACTGTGTCAAGAATGAAGTCCTGTAATTTTCTGTGTGTCCCATTTCTGAACAATTGCCATTACACAAAATCCTGCTGATGTGTAGCACAATTGCTACTGGTGATACTGGTGATGTGGCAACCAGAGGTGAAAAGGATGAATGTGTGTGTCAGTTAATGCTATAAATGCTCTGTTCCTTGTTAGATATATACTTTAATTGTGTTTGCTTTAAATATAATTTCTTTGTATAATTTTTATACCTTTTTCATTTGTGTATAGAGTACAACTACAGTTAACAGCTGAAAGCAAAAATAAAAAAAAATAATAATTTGGGCTGCCTTCTATAGTGCAATTGAGCCTGGTGCTAGTGTGCAGCTGTAAGCACTCGGGCTATTATTGAGTGAAGAAAATGCACCTTTCAGCTACCTACTTTTGTGGCACAGGCTGTAAATCCATTGAGTTGGAAGGAAAAGATGAGGTGCTGGGGGTTTAAATCTTTAGTAAGGATGAAGTATTGACACATTTTTTGGGATATGATTACACCACTGTAGGTCTGTGTGATAAATTCTGAATATGCTGGCTATACTCTTTGTGAATTCCTGTTAACAATGCATTGTAATGTGGAACTAAACTCTTTTTTCTTGTGAATAACAACATTTGCTATGCGTAATGTCAAAAGTGACAGTTTCTAAAGTGTTAAAACATAAATTTACTACCGGGATGAATGTGGGCATCAGTAACATATGTTATAGCTTACTTATCCACATAGCCTAATTATTACTCATTACAGTAATACATTTCACTTTCAGACTTTGCCAGTATGACTTGTGTGTGGTATGTCACCACTGAGATGATGACATTTTCTTTGTCTCCCCTTTCTGAATAATTGCCATTACCTGAATCTCTGATGACGTGTAACACAAATGCAAGTACTGATGTGGCATCCCAATGTTCAAAGTATTATTGATAGCCTGTTATTTATTTTAATTAAATTTTATATCTGTGTTTCTTTTTTTACATGTTGCATTTACGTGCTGCTCGGTATGGCACAAACACTGTTCACGGCTGAAGGCAAAAATGAAAAATTTTATTTGGGCTGCCTTCTGTAGCACAAATGAGCCTGGCACTGTTGTGCTGCTGTCAGTACTCCGGACAGTACTGAGTGAAGAAAATGTATCTGTTAGCTACCTATCCCTGTGGCACAACATGTAAGTGCAGTGACTTTAGAGAATGAAGACAGGTTATGCAGGGTTCAAATCCAGTTTGCAGGTACTTTTACTGAGGGGTCAGAATGACATTTGCCACAAACTTTTGATTAGGAAAGTAACACTAAATACAAATGAGTATCATAAATATGTTTTTGCAATAAATGTATCATTAATGCTTGCTGTACAAGTCCAATGCAAAATGTGTAAAATGTGTTAAACATAATGATGATATGTATTCTAGGACATTTTTTAAAGCTGAAGAACAAGTGAAAGGTATAAAATCTAGAAAAGAGAAAAAATAGAGAGGGACTGCAAAGAATACAAACAGGGATCTATGTACTAGGAAAACATGAACGTCATGACTTTTTCACTAATTATGACAATTTAAAGGGTCTATCCAAGGCAAAGAACACAGCTTCCATGGGACTTGATAGTATGCCAGGATGTATTCTGCACCATTGCCAGCAAGATCTAGCTTTGCCCTTGAGCATACTATTCGACTGCAGCCCAAGTACAGGCTTCATTCCAACAGAGTGGAGAACTGCCATTGTCATACCCTTGCACAAAGGTGGTGCCACTACTGACCCTGGAAACTATCATCCCATTAGCTTGACAAGTCTGATCTGTAAAGCCATGGAATGTATTATTATGGATCTCATAAACAAGGACATAGGTAATCTCCAAGCACTTGATCTCACCCAGTTCAGTTTTGTCAAGGGCAGATCTTGCCTGTTGAACCTGGTTGACTTCTTCTTACCATTGGGCAAAAACATGGACCCTACTGATTACCACATTAACGGCAACCCCCTAAGTACACAACCTATGGTGAGAGACCTGGGTACACAGGTTGACAACAATCTCACATTCGACCATCATGTAGGCAGTGGTCAGAAAAGCCTTTTACTTGGTTCATCTCATAAGTAAAGGGATTGCATCCAGAAAAAAGGAGGTTATTACTTCTCTGTACTCCTCTCTCATTAGGCAAATAATTGAATATAACACCCTTTTTGGTATTTACCTTTCCAAACACCTGCACCAACTGTAAAGGCCACAGAAATACCCCACAAAGAGAATCCATGGCCTCCAAGACCTGTCCTAAGTGGATAGGCTCAAATCACTATCACTCTTCTTCATATTGCACAGATTGCTCAGAGGTGATCTGTATTTTGCCTACAAGGCAATATCAGACCCTGCCCTACTAGAGATGCTCCATATCTGTAAGTCTAACTCCTCATGTGTTAGCCACCCGAAAGGCTAAATCTAATATGCAACATCAACAAAACCTGCTGGAGAGACAGATTTGTCTCCCAGAGGCTGCCCGATCTCTGGAATAGACTTCCAATACATGTCAAGCAGAGTACCTTGCTGACCCTCTTCAAGTGCAACTTTGATGAGTGGATGGGCAACCACAAATTTGTCCCAGGGTTCCACCTCATTGACAGGGGTGATAGGTGCTGACTGAGGCCTCTTTTTTGTGGATAAACTCTTGGCTAGGCTTGTAAGGGCCCCAGGGATATTAGCCTAATAACCTCCTATGATCCTATAATTATAGAACTGTGGAATCTAATATTGATATTTCTGTCCAGACATCTGATGCGCAAGATCCTGAGGAGCTTCCCCAACTTCTGCCATTAAGGCATTCTAACAGGATCGAGGAACAAAACAACCAGCCCTCTGATTTATATTTTTATCCCCACAGCAACAGAACACCAAGAGACATCCAACAACACCAACGAAGAGAGGCAGGAGGAGTGGACAGAACCACAGGAGGAATTCATTTCCACACTGATAAATTTTTTTAACAGAAGTGGATGCCTTGAACAAACTTGGAGATGCCTTGCCTTACTCAGCAAGTGTGTTAAATATTTTTTATAATAATAACTTTAAGGTTTATAATTATACTTCTTTAATCATCATAGGCCTCCACTATGGTCCTTTCAAAAAAAGGATTTTCTTTTATTCCCTTTTCGAGAGCTCAACCTAGTTGAGACATTGGTTGATCTCAAATTATACACTCATAAGGTCAAGCTTGACTTTGTACTTTAAAAACAGTGAAGGTTAATGACAGAATGAAGTTCACCTTAAGAAAAAAGTGCATTCAATTCCCTCTAAACTCTTTGGTCCAGTTATTTGAAAAACAAAGTGAAACTGACATCAGAATACTACATGATTCTAATTTTTAACATTGCTCCAAGTCTTAATATGCACACACTGTTTAAAGAACTATCATCCAACAAGTCCATAAAAATCATGAAAACTGATAAAGGGAGTGGGTGGTGATAATGCAGACCATAGACTATCTGGCAGACCATGGACTATCTGGGTAAAATATTAAATATGTTGAATGCCTACTACACCTATTCTGTTGTGACCCTGCATGAAATCAGTGTAGTTTATAGAAAGACTGACTTGTGGCTCAATGATCTGTTATTGACTGATATTATTGGTATTGATCTTTATAACTTCTTACTCACTACTCACCCTACAACACCAAATATATTTGGAATACCTAAGATCCACAAGAGCTTAAATAATCCCTGAGTAAGACCTAGTGTTACATGGGGTGGGGGGGTCCAAAGACAGAATCACTTGCTAAGTTTATTGGCTTCAAATTAAAAAAAAACACCACTAAAATATTTCATCACGAATTGAAAGATCACTGGCATTTTTTACATGAAGTCAAAAAAGTGGACTTCTCCCTGGATAACATCTTAGTGACTATTGACATCAAAGACTTTTTTTCAGTCATGCCACATGACCTAGGTTTAAGTTGGTTCAGGGAGGCTCTAATGAGGAATGATTCCCTTTGAACCAGGGACATTAAGTTTTTAGAAGAAACAATGCAGTTTGTCACACAACAATTTTGTTACCCTTTGAAGGTGAATTTTACTGTTAGATTAGTGAGGTAGCTATGGTGGCAGCATATTCCCCTGTATATGCTAGTTTAGTCTTGTGGTATCAGAAAGCCAATTTTGAATTTTCTAGCTCCTACAGGAGCCACTGAAAATGTTTCTGGAACATACCACTTTCTTCCTACATTTCACTTACAGCTTTGCATACAATGGTATTTTTACCTAGATGTGTGGCTATATACATTTTTTTCTCTATGCTGCTATTCCAAACTATTTACTGCCAACATACTTTTTCAAATTAATTTTTGCATTACAGGAGTTGCCACCCTCTCAAAAAACAAAAAAAAAAACAAAAACAAAAAAACAATCTGGTAAAAGACCAGATGACTCTCCAGATTAATGTCTGACAATGAGATATTTTGCACTGAGGTGATCAACTTAAGTGATATGCTTAGGGAGATGAGCTACCCTGATGGTCTCCTTGCTGACACCTTGAAATATTTGCAGGTAGAGATTTCTCCCTATTTTCAAAAGTAGTGATGAAGTTGGGGGTACAAATCCCTTACAACCTACCAATTTCAAGAAATTAATGATGTTAACTTACAGAAACCATATGCATGACTTCAAAATAATAATCCATACTAACTGGAGAACTATTTTTCATTTTACAACACTAGAGAGAAACATTAAGTACTGCCACTGGACTTATTTATAAGAGGGGGACCAACATCAAAAATACACTGGAATTTAAGACTGAAAACAGCTTAAAAAACTGGCATATAGCTGTCTGGGTCCAGGAAATGTGATCACTGCAAGTTATGTGGTTTTATTAATGTCAGTGGGTGTAGTAAAATATTGAAGCATCATGGGTTAGTTCATTCAAGCCTATAACACCTTTTTATATTTGTCCAGTTAACACCCATAGCTCTTTATGGCATCCAGACCTTTTTTGGATCTGGCTTCTTAAAGTGACTTATAGGTTCATAGGTTCATAGGTTCATACTAGGCTATCTGCCCTAGAGCATTTATAAGCCTAGCCAGAGTGTGTATGGCTTTCGCCACCCATTTTAAATTAATTTTGCTATGCCCTTTTTCGAGGTTAGTATACTGTGCCTCTGTCTAACAGTGACACAGAAGTGATACCCGGGATAAACCTATGATCTCCCATCCACTCATCAAGATTCCTCTTGAACAGAGTCAATGAGGGACTCTGCCTAACCTGGACTATGATTTTATTCCAGAGTGAAGGGAGCCTCTGGGTTATGAATCTGTCCCCCCAGCATGCCCTATTTATTTCAGTGCTGAGGTTTAAGTCCCTCGAGCGCGTAGCTCGATGGGATTTGGATTTTCTGAGGTGCAGCATGTCCATTAATTCCGGGTTGGACATGGCTTTATACGTCAGGCACAGATCGCCTCTGAGCAGGCGGTATGCCACTGAGTAGAGCTGGAGTTTCTTTAACCGGGCAGCATACGGCATCTGTTTGAGCCTTGATCCTCTTGGTGAGGTACTTTTGGGGTCTTTCCAGTTGCTGCAGGTGTCTGGTAAGGTACATCCCAAAAGGGGCATTGTACTCAATTATGGGCCTGATGAGGGATGAGTAAAGAGGCATGATGACCTCCCCTGCTCTAGATGTGAATCCCTTCATGATTAGGTGGGCTATATAAAATGTTTTTCTAACCACTTTGGCCACATGGTTGTCAAATGAGAGATTGCTATCAACTTGGGTCCCCAGGTCCCTAATTACTTCTTCTGTACTTAATGGATTACCACCTATGTGGTAATTTGTGGGCACTTTGTTTTTGCCAAAGGGGATGACTATACACTTTTTGGCATTTAGCTTGAAGCCATGGCTCTGGCACCAGTTGTCTGTTTCTATGAGGCCCTTTTGGAGGATGCTTGTGTCAGCTGGAGAGTCTATTATGGTGCCCAGTTTGCAGTCATCTGCGAACTTGGTCAGCCACAGTCCTTCCATGTTGGCCTGTACCTCCGAGAAATATATACCGAACAAGAGAGGTCCCAAGACTGAGCCTTGTGGGACGCCACTTGTAACTGGTTTGGAGTCTGACATGGCTCCAGCTATTCTAACCATGTGGGTTCTGTCCTTGAGCCAGTTTGCAACCCATCTAGTGACATAGGGGTTTATATTTAAGCTGGTGAGCTTATCTATAATGCCCGAGTGGGGTATTGTATCGAAGGCTTTTGCGAGGTCCAGGTAGGCTGTGTGGACCACCTTCCCCTTGTCAATGGCCTTGGTGACTGTTTCAAAGAAATCAACCAGGTTTAAGAGGCAGGATCTGCCCTTAACAAAGCCGAACTGGGTAGGATCCAGTGTCTGTAGGTCCCCAATATCTTTATTTATAAGGTCCATGATGATCCTTTCCATAGCTTTGCAGACCAAGCTAGTGAGACTTATGGGGCAATAGTTTCCAGGATCTGTTGAGGCACCACCTTTGTGGAGAGGGACCACTGTTGCTGTACACCACTCTTTGGGTACATATCCTGTAGTAAGGCTGAGATTGAACAGTAGTTTTAGGTTTGGATTTAGCTCTTCTTGGAGTTCATGTAGACGCAGCCCGGGACACCGTCTGGTCCCATTGATGCTGTGTTTCTTGCTTTGGAGAGGGCAGCTCTTACCTGAGCATCTGAGATGTCAGGGGGGCAGCACTCTGCTGGGATAGATATTAGCCCTTTTGTTGGGGGGGGGAGAGGTTTGCGCTGAACCTGTCAGCTAGGATGTTGGCAATGTCTGTGGGTTCGGTGTATTTTTTGTCATTTTGGACTAATTCTGAGCATATCTGGGAATTCCCACCCAGGTTCCTAACATAACTAAAGAAAGCCTTGTGATTATCCTTAGTGTCCTGTGCAATTTTTCTCTCAAAGCTGACTTTAGACGATTTTATGAGTGCCCGTAGTTTTTTGCTAATACTGATCAGAGATGCCTTCCCTTTTTGGGATTTTGCTCTGTCATGTAGTAGCTTCCTCCTTCTATTGCATATGGACAGTACTAGAAAGGCAATGAATGTTTAATAAAATGACAATAAGATTTTTAATGTAGAAAGTCCCACATTAAAGAAACCAATCACTTGTTTCAACTAATTATTCATATTTTCATATTAAAGTTAATATTGTCATAACTGAGAGACTGGTGTGAAATGCTATGGTGGGAGGCAGGAGAAATCATTGCCAATATCCTTTTATATCACAATATACTGGGGATACTGCAAGTTTTTTGTTAATTATGAAAATAAGTCATATTTCCATATGTACTTAATACTATAAAAACAAGTGATGTAATAATTATTGATTGGCATCAGGTGAAACCTTAGATATTGTTGAATATTGTTGAATAAAGTTGTCACTGATATTTACACTGTAAGTTGCACATCTTGAGAGAGAGATGCAGTGTTATTTATATTGCTAACTATATAATCAAAATATTTTTTATATTTCTGTAAATATTTCAATAAACATACATCCAGAGAGGCATTTCTTGCTGTCCGGTCAAAGCTTATATCTGGTTAACAGTGTTCTAACACTATGTGTCTAGGCTGTATAGTTTACAAAGTATGACACTTTGTTTATGAAAGTTTAGCAAAAATGTAACTCTGGGTTTGTGTGCATTATAAAATATCATAGTATTTATGGAAATGACTTTTATTGTTGTAATGAATACTTCTTCCTGATAACATTGTTATATGTTGTTTTAGAACCTTTAATTGTCCACAAAATACTTAGAATTATCTTATGCTTTTAAATTGATTTTTCAGAAAAAGCTGTGGGATGCAAGGATGTGTGTAGGCTGATAGAGGTGTGACATTCCACACCACATCATTTTCACACATCAGGGCAAATTGGGAGACTAGAGCAGTTGTATTTTTAACTAACTGCTCACCCTGAACTGTATTCTACATTAGCAAAACTAAACGCATAAGGGAAAGAATATATAAGTATGTTTACAACATCAGAAAGGGTTCAATTAATCATGTATTAAGTAAACAAATTGATTGCTACAAGATGTTTTCCAAGTTCTCTTTCATGGAGCTTGAAAAACTTAACATGATGTCAGGCGGGGGAAGTTGGGAAACTTTTTTGAAATACCATGAACTTTACAGGCAGCTCAGACTTAACTCCAGCCACCTCCAGGTCTAAATTAATCTATCAGTATTGCTAGCATTCTTAAAATGAAGGCAACAAGAATACAAATGATTATTTTGGTGTTGCAGTATTTTCTCATATTTAAAAAAATTAAAATTTTAAATCATTGTATATAACTTTCTTTTTATTGATGTCATATGTCTTTTTTACCCAATGATGTTTTTATCACATATTTTTAGCACATGGCCTTGATCACATGATTACTCCATATTTAAAATAGAGTGTCTCTTAGAGCTTTGTTATTTCTGAAGAAGTCTTGTTTTTTAAGATGAAAGTGCTCAAACAATGCCTCAATAAAGTGAGTTCTCTAGAGAGGACACAAGTGTGGTCTTTGTT
Source organism: Protopterus annectens (assembly GCF_019279795.1). Taxonomy (NCBI): domain Eukaryota; kingdom Metazoa; phylum Chordata; order Ceratodontiformes; family Protopteridae; genus Protopterus; species Protopterus annectens. The sequence continues at coordinate 138,016,849 of NC_056751.1, forward strand.
CTTTGGAACGATAATACTTAATTTAAAATTCACTTGCATAGGTATGAAGCGCACGATAGATTTGTTGCAATTATTATAACTCATCATATATCATAACTGTGTTTAGGACAGCATGTATTACTCAGGCATAGTTATCTTATCCTGATATTTTGTCACATCTGTAAAACCAGCAAAAGCTAGTGCAGCAGTCTTGCATGCTTAATAAACTATGAGGGTAATAACTCTTATTTATATCTCCCTTAAAATTCAAAGATATTTCTGGTTGTAGTAACGGTGTTTTGTCAAGTAACAGGCATCAGAATGCCATTAAATATTTTACTACTGACATAGTGCTGACATTTGCTCCACTAAAACTAACTACATAGCCAGCTTTTAGTCCCTGCAAAACCATGGCTAATCATCTTTGTCTGTCTGCTGATTGGGGAAAAATGAGGAATGAAAAATGCATTAATTTCCTAATTATCCTCTTTAACATGAACAGGGCTGTGATATGACCCTGTTAGGATGAAGATGATAATGAACATGAACAATATAAGCACTAGAGGGATCAGCAGCCCAGAGTGACTTACCTCAGTGCAAACTTTGGATTTTAAGAAGAGCTGATGCTTCCGATCATCAGGATAGTTTCTCTTTCAGGTAGTTTTATAACTAATACCAGAACACCTGATTCTATAACTCAATTTCTTTGCTTAAGAATTCAGTACAATCCCAAAAATAATAGAATAAATGCTCAGAATCATAAATATGTTTAAATATTTCTCTAATTCACTTATAAAGTTACTAGAATAACATATTTTGCATCAACATCTATTTTTGGACAATAAGTATAAAACTCAGATGTCTGGATTAATTGACTGTTTGTAATCCTGAATGATTTACCAGCAAATCAGACTTTTGAAGATCTGTGAAAGTAGGGACAGTGACAAGTATGCATTACTCCTCAATGGGATAAATCTTACTGCTTCTGCTGTTTGATGACTGCTAAACAGCAGTGACTAATCTGGTGTGGCAGTACCAATGTTGCACAAGGCATTGCTGTTTGCTGAAATTAAGTACATAACTAGTACTGCTGTGGCTTATGCATGCATGTTTTGTGTGTGTGTGTGTGTAAAAAACATCAATGATTTTTATCTGTGCATGCACCCAATAATGCCAGGACACAGTCATTATTCTTCTGTGTATCAGTAAAAATGTACCTAACAAGTAATTATATTTTAAGACAGAACATATATCACAGAACATTCAGACACTTAGATATTCTTGGAGCCTGGTTGCCCCCACTCACCAGACTGTCTAAATGGATAATGGTGACTCCCTTTATCATCCTTGACTCTGTGGGGTTGCTTGTTGGAGAAAAATGTATCAATTTTCTGAATACGCTGTTTAACCTGAATGGTGCTGAGATATGACCCTTTTAGGATAAAGCTAATAATAGCCTCTGTTTACAACCACACCCATTCTAAAACCAGCCCTGCTCAAATGTGTGTGTGTACATAAAGCTGCTACAGGTTATGCGGGGCTAGAGATTGTGTGGATATTACATCTTTAATTTTCATCACAGTCAAACCTTAGAGGTGTGCACATGAAGTCATTATAGCTTGTGTCTGAGCTGAGGGCAGTGTTTCTCACAGACCTCAGAGGTATACAAAGAAGGTTACTATAGCGTCCAGGAGCAACAAACTTGAATATTACTGAAATCATTCTCACAATCACATACTAGGCACATATACATGGGCTGAAGAACATGCTATGTATATGTATATCATCAGTCACTTGAAATATATGACAAAGGCAATTTAAATCTCTGCTTTTATCCCAGTCTAACACCAGAGGGATGCATAGGCAGTGACTTGTCTTTATTAGAGAGTTAGGGAGGTAGGCAGTATTTCCAGATAAGACTTAAATATTCTCACAACTACTGGCTTGTTAGTTTACTGTAAGCTACAATTTTGTCAGCTTTGAAAATTAAGCCTTGGGCACAAATTATGCCTTGAAAGAAAAAATAAGACTGAAATTCTTTCTTTCTTCGTAATTTTGATTTAGGCAACCATGCCACTAAAATGTTAAAAAAATGCATCCCAGACCATCTGTAAACCTGTGGCTTGCTGGGCCCTGACTTGAGTTATTTTCTAAATGGTTATTACTGGGCTGTCTTGTTCAGGAAAGGTGTGTTGAAGGATGCAAGGAAAACTAAAGCTGAACCACAACAGTGAATTTCTTTCCTTAATCATAATTTCTGTTCAAGCTATTATTCTTGAAAAAGCTTAGAGTAAGGCAAAATGTGAGATAAGGAAGAAAAAGGTAACATGGATGGTATGGGGAGCCAAAGGAGAAGGACTCAGAGGAGAGGACTGGGGTGTGTGTGTGTGTGTAGTCATCATTTCACTTTAAGTCCAGACCTGTACATAGACTTGTTGCAATGTATCACTGTTGCAACTAAGTGCCAGTAACTCTAACTGCCCCTTTGTTAGACAGCTCAACATAGTGATAGTGTGATACATAGGCCTGTTGTAATGTAAAAGCTTGTAGCTGCAGGTCTGTCTGTGGATACTGCTCCTAAAAGTTTGCAGCATGAAATAAAAGGTTGCTTAGGATGGATGGCATTGTTAGGATGATGACTCAGGTCATGCAACTACATGCATCTAAAATGTATTTATAACCACAAGTACTACCTTTTATACAGAAATGCAGTCCCATGATTACTTAAAGTCACATACATACAGGCTTCTATTAAGTATATCTCAATATTTTCTAAAATGAATATATCTCCGATTACCATGGGAAAAAAAGAAGTTCTCTTGTGGCACTAACAAAATTAACATTTTATGCTTCTTTTTGACATACGTTCAATTCCCACTTGGTATTCCTCAATTTTACTAGTGTGTGTAAGTCCCAACAGCCCAATATGTCAAAAGTCATACCATTTTTCCTTCAACCAACAATGATTATAACAAACACCATAAAGCATTTCAGACAGTTATTCATTATGCTTTTATATTTTTTTTCTTTTGACTTCTGTACAGCACAAAGCCATAATATACATCTAGGAGACCAACTCACCTAAAAGAGGTACAGGGTAGGTATGCATTAGGTATGAATGAAAGCCAGATAAGTATGTTCAGTTCATCCCTCCATCTCATCTTGAGCAGAGATTCCTAAATGTTTGTATTGAACATACATGCCTGCTACAATATCTCTGGGCACTTACATTAGGCAATGAGTGCACCAGTTTAATTGTGTGTGGATTCAGTACCCGGAAATAGAAATTAGATTTTATTACTGGATAGTATTTGTAAAATATCAACTGCAATACTGCATGACATTAACAATTAAATTCTTATAAATATTGTTATTAACTTGGAAAGCATATATCCAATATGGCATACTCAATTAATTGTTTCTGTTTCTTATATTATAGCATTGTGATTTATTTATTTTATGCCACATTAGTTCCTTCACATCATATCTGGATGTGGCAAAGGTGAATATATTTATGTGTCATATTTCTTTATGTACTGAAATAAAAAAATAATGTGACTTTCCATTATTCTAATTCTCTCTTTTTGTCTCCCCACTCTAGTTCTTTTTTCATATATATATTTTTGCATACATTGCTGCTGAAAACAAAATGGCCATCAACACAGAGAGCTAGATTGACCATTGCAGTTCTGCCTACCATAACTCCACAGGTTGCTGTGGCAGTACCACCACAGGCATAACAAACACCCAGCACATCTAGGCTGTAACCTGTCAGCATTGCTTCCACAACTCCTGCCCTACCTACTCCACATGCATCAGGTAGCTCTACCCTAGCTGCTGGTGTAGTGGTACCCTCGAAGAACAGTACTAGTGGAGGTGGCAATTTTTGTCACCGGTCAAGAGAATGGACAGGGCTGGTGGAGGGCATAATGGAGAGGGGTTACAGTGCCCAAAGCAATGTGGAATGAAAACCAGCTGAGTTGTATTGATAAATCAATGCCACATTCAGCACTGACCCAGCAAACTGATGGAGGAGACAGCGATGACAGCTCTGAGGGTGAGTACTAAATTCTCACTGTCCTTAAGCGGGGCATGGATGCACCTCTGATGTCCCCTACCTATCCCTATCCATGGTGTCCCCCAGCCTTTTGTGTCCATCACCATCCTCGGGTGTCTTGTATGTCCTGCATATCCAAACCTGAGACCTAACCCACCTTATATATTTAACACCCTATTATTCCTAAGTACCTTCCCATATAGTCCTCTCTCTAAAAAAATGGTCTCCTGTCCCATAAAAAAATTATAGCTCTCCATTTTGGTTTTGTGTCATCTTGACACACTTGATTTGGTTCATTTGCCTATGCAACATTATTCTGTTGTTCTCACCCATCCTTGTTGTGGTCACTCTCCACATTCATAAAATTGTATTTCATAGGTTCAAAGGTTCATAGGTAGGTACTAGGCTATCGGCCCTAAGGCCTGTATAAACCTAACCAAAAAAGTTCCTTGGCTTTTCCCACTCAAGAAAGTTATTTTCCTGTGCCCCTGTCTAACAGAGCCACAGAAGTGATCCCCGGGGTGAATTTAATATTTCCCATCCAATTGTCAAGATTTTTCTTAAAGAGGGCTAATGAGGAGCTTTGCTTGACATGAATGGGTAGTCTGTTCCAGAGCATGGGAAGTCTCTGGGACAGAAATCTATCCCTCCAGCATGTTCTGTTTATTGTGGTGGCAAGGCTTAGGTCCCTGGAGCATGTGGCTCAGAGGGATTGGGGTTTCTTTAAGTGTAACATGTCCAAAAGATCTGGGTTTGACATGACTTTGTATGTTATGCAGAGGTCGCCTCTGAGTAGGCGATAAGCGATGGAGTACAGCTGGAGTTTTTTGAGGTGGTCTGCATATGGCATCTGTTTGAGGCCAGTAATCCTCTTAGTGAGGTATTTCTGTGGCCTTTCTAGTTGTTGTAGATGTCTTGTGAGGTACATGCCAAACAGGGCCTCTTTTTTTCAGGAGGAGAACCCCTTTGTGATGATGTGTGCCATGTAAAAGGATTTCCTGACTACTGTGTAAATGTGATTATCGAAGGAGAGACTACTGTCCACCTGTTTCCCAAGGTGTTTTATCACACTTTTGGTGTTTAGTAGGCTACCACTTATGTGGTAGTTCATGGATACAGTGTTTTTCCCATAGGGGATTACAGTGCACTTCTTGGCATTGAGCTTGATGCCATGATTTTGACACCAAGCATCAGTCTCAGTGAGGCCCCTTTGTAGAATGTCCACATCATTAGGCAATTCTATTATGGCACCTAGTTTGCAGTTATCTGCGAACTTAATTAGCCAAAGACCTGCTCTATTAGCCTGGACTTCTGAGAAGTAGATGCCAAACAGGAGAGGACTCAGGACTGAGCCCTGTGGTACTCCACTTGTTACTGGTCTGAAGTTGGATTTGGTGTTGGCTACTTTCACTGTGTGGGTTCTGTCATTGAGCCAGTTGACCACCCATCTTGTGATATAGGGATTTATGTCCAGTCTAGTGAGTTTATCTATAATGCCAGAGTGGGGGATGGTGTCGAAAGCCTTGGCGAGGTTAAAATAGGCTCTGTGCACCACATTACCCTTGTCCACGGCTCTGGTGACTGCTTCAAAGAAGTCAATCAGGTTTAATGACCTACCTTTTACAAACACAAATTGAGTGGGGTCTAGAGTTTGTAGGTTACCTATGTCCTTGTTTATAAGCTCAAAGATGATACCTTCCATGGCCTTGCAGACTAGGCTCATCAGGCTAATGGAGTGGTAGTTCCCATGGTCCATGGTGGCGCCCACTTTGTGGAGTGGGATAAACGTTTCTGTGCATCATTCAGTAGGCACAAAGCCAGAAATGAGAATATGACTGAACATGGTACTTAGGTGGAGTGCCAGTTCATTCTGTAGTTCATGCAGAATGCAGCCTGGTATGTTGTTAGGTCCCATGGATGCAATGTTCTTGGCTTTGGAGAGTGCGGTCTTTACTTGTGCAGCCGTGATTACAGTGGCTTTACATTTTTCCAATATAGTGATGTGGCCTTTGGGGGGGTGAGGGGGGCAGTTTGCATTTAACCTATCTGCCAGGATGTTGGCAATATCAGTTGGTTCTGTATATCTATTGTCATTGTGCTGTAGCTCAGAGTAGATCTGAGTGTCGCCATTGAGATTCTTGACATAGCTGTAAAATGCTTTGCGGTTGTCTTTAGAATCAGTGGCGATATTATTTTTGTAACTAGCTTTGGAGGATTTTATGAAGGATCTCAGCTTCTTACTGAGGCTGATCAGGGAGTTCCTGCAATCAGAAGATTTTACTCCTTTTTTCAACAGCTTCTTCCTTCTGTTGTAGAGTTTGTTTATGGCAAGGGACCACCAGATTGACTTTCTTTTTTTGGAGGATAGTGTCTTGGTTCTGTTGGGGATGGCACGATCCATGCACTCGTGTATGTGCTTATACAATGCATTTGTATAGGATTCAGCAGTCGTACTTCTATTTTTATGTCTGTATGAGTGTTGTGAAGCTTTCCACTTCTGTCTTAAGAAGCATGAAGTTGGCTTGGAGAAGTTTTTTATGGTGGTTTCCATAATGGGGAGGTGGGGGCAGGATATTGATGTCTAGGGTGATTAACTTGTAGTCAGAGCTGACCAGTGAGGAGTTGACCTGTGGCATGGATCATCAGTTGCCCATATTAGTAATGACCAGGTCCAGGATATTGCTGCCCCTTGTGGAGGTATGGACACTCTGATCCAGGGCGTTGGAATTTATGAATTCCAGAAAGTGTTGAGCAAATGAGTTAGTACATGAGTAGTTTTCCCAGTTGAAGGTGGGGTAGTTGAAATCAACCATTATTATGGTATTGGGCTGTACCTTAATATTACCCAGTATAGCAAGAAACATGGAGCGAGCATCCTGGGGCATGGCGGGGGATCTGTAACAAGCTACAACCTGGAATGCAGTCTTGTCCAGTGTTAGTTGCACTTGGATAATTTCGGCTGCATTATGTTGAGCAACTAGCCTAGAGGTGTGGATATCCTTAATGAATATGGACATGCCTTGTCCATTAATGTTTCGGTCCAGGTTAGGTGGCCAAAAGGTGTGGTATGAGTTATAGCCTGGAAATGCAGGGGTGCTCTCTGGAGTCTTGATCCAGGTCTCCATCACTGCACAGATGTCAATGTTCTCCATTTTACGGAGTGCCTCAAGTAAGTGCATTTTGAGATTTAGACTTCTAGCATTGAGTAGCATTACCCTCAGATTTTATTGCTTATTACCTGCTACGGTGGTGAGTTTGTCATTTGAACCTTGCCTAAAAAAGGCACTATAGGGGTGGCAAGAACCTTAGCCAGTATCTGGAATCCCACGGGTGACAGGTACAGGCCATTTCTGGCAAAACATTGTGGTCTGTCGATTATGTCATCCCAGGCAGACACTGGATCCTCTTGGAATGACACCAGAAGCTCAGCCAGTTATTGAAGTCAATAATTTTGTCCTTGTATTGTGGTATCATTCTGGGTAATGGCAGGATGCTACTCAGGGCTATGGTCATACCTGCCTGGCCTACATGATCCGGGAGCTCCTCCATGTCTCTTTTCATGTAGTCCAGGGAGGTAAATCTCAGGTCATTCACACCAACATGGATAATGACAGAGTCATATTTGTACTTGTTGTGGAGTGACCTGAGTGGTTGAGTTATGTGGCAGATCCTGGCACCCAACAGGCAGCTGACAGTAACTTTGTCCTTGTTTAGCCTGGTGAGTGTGACATCAGTGTGCCTGACTACAGAGTCACCTATGACTAGTGTGTTGGGTACGTTGTTTTGAATTATGGGCTGAGGTTGAGTAGCACATTGATTTTATAGGCTATGTGTCATTTGGGGTAGTGTTGGGGGGGTGGTGGTTGCTTGCATTTCAGCTTTGGACGTCTCTGTTGTTTGGACAGCTTTTTATTGAGAGCCGCCGTGAATGTAGGCATGTGTTTTGTGTTACTATGTGTGGGTTTAAGTGGTGTAGGTTTTGATGGACGGTGTTGAGTGTGGTGTGGTGGAGGTGTTTACCTTGTCCTCTTGACTGTCTCATACAGTCTTGGCTGGAGAGAGCCTGGCTTCCAGTTTGGCTATGTAAGTGCATCTCTCACAGGTTGTAATGTTGGGTAGCAGGAGGAGAGGGTTGTCAGTGTACATGAGGCAATTGCTGCATTGCCCCAAGATGCCCAGATTCATCAGGTGGGCAGGGGAAAATACCGGGAGCTGACCCTTAGATATGCCTATATAGGTGCTTATTAATTTAAGTAGTAAAAACGATTTTCCTCCTAACAAGTGAGGAAAGTTGAGTGCTGTAGTAATTTGTACATTATTTAGTGCTTGCAAAGAGTTTTTAACAAGTTCTGAGCACAAAGAAACAGTTTTGAGTGCTAAAACTAGAAAACTGGCTAGTTCTAAGGGAAAATAAGAAGAGCTGACTTTCTTGCACCAGAAATAATTTAACCCTAGTTAAATGGCGCTGAGTGATGCACAAAACTGTGCAAACACGGATTTTTAAACAGAAAGATGAAAGGGATAGAAATAGCCCAAAATGGCCAGTAAAACTACAGATTCTGAGTTGAAACCACTCCTCCAGTGACAGATAGGCAGCTCAAAGCTCAGCACTCTCACTGATGAACAGAGAAGCTTCCTTCTGAAATCTGAAAATTGGACTCTACTGGTTATAAAAAGGTGGGAAGGAAGTAGAGAGATAGGATTTTTTTTTGTTTTTTTCAAAAAGTAAAACAGATACAGTAAAGCAAACACTTTTAAAGCAGGAAAATGGCTATTGCACTTGAGTGTGTAGCCCTCATCAGTTCAACAGTTGAAAAACACTTAAAAATGATCAGGTAAAGTGCAAACAGTATCAAAATTCAAAAAAACAGTTCAAATAGTTGCAAAGTTAATAAAAAATGCTCATAATAGTGCGGCTAGCAAAAATAAGCAATAAAAAGCAAAACAGAGGTACTTAATCCACACAAACTCTCCATTTTCTCTCTGCTGCTGTAGAACTCTGCAGGATACCCAGGCAGGATCTTGCTGAGGTAATACAAGTGCAAAAACTGCGCAAACATGGGTTTTTACACAGAAAGATGAAAGGGATAGAAATAGCCTAAAATGGCCAATAAAACTACAGATTTTGAGCTGAAGCCACTCCTCCAGCAACAGATAGGCTGCTCAAAGCTCACCAATCTCACTGATGAACAAGGAAGCTTCCTTCTATCTTAGTAAGGTCTGGGCAATGCAGAAACTACAAAACAGCCCAGAATCCAGCAAAATCTGAAAACCGGACTTTACTGGTTATAGAAAGGTGGGAAACGACTAAAGAGATAGGAGTGGGTTTTTTTCAAAAATTAAAACAAATACAGTAAAACAAACACTTTTAAAGCAGAAAAATGGCTATCACAGTTGAGTGTGTAGCCCTCAACAGTTCAACAGTTGAAAAACACTTAAAAACAATCAGTTAAAGTGCAAATAGTATCAGAATTAAAAAAAAAACAGTTCAAATAAGTTGCAAAGTTAATAAAAATCACTTGGAATACTGCGGCTAGTGAAAATAAACAATAAAAAGCAAAATAGAGGTACTTAATCCACTCAAAGTCTCCTTTTTCTCTCTTTGCTGCTGTAGAACTCTGTAGGACATCCAGGCAGGGTTTTCCTGAGGTAATGTGGTGAAGAATTGGATAGATGTGGTGCTCTCCAGCAACCATCCTGCACATTCTTGCATTCTATGCCTTGTGTCCTCCCCTCTGCATGCCCCCCATTTTCACCACTATCAGACCCTTTTTCTCATGTTTAATCTGGTTCAAAATCAAATCACAGACACCACACATGGCCAGAAATGGTCTGTGAAAAAGTCTTCACATTTTGTCCTTAGCATTTGCGCAGAGCTTGGCATCATGTACAAGTTCTGAATAATGGTGAATGATGATTCACATTATATGGCAAAAAATGTTGACTTTTTGCCAGAACCCACTTCAGCCCAGTTATCTTCATATAAATGTACTTACATTCACTGCACTATAGAAATGCAGAGTAAAGACACTCCTTTGAAACAGTTGTTAGGCTGTTGGATGTAATGAATTAGGAGTTCCTATGTGGTGATTGAGATAATTCACATGTCTGTAGACCGATGCTTTTGCATAGTGTCAAGAGTTAGTTTCCAGATGTAGGTCAAAATATTATTTAATGTCATTTTATATTCCTATCATGAGTTTAATTACTAACTGCTGTATTTCTCTCTAGTACATTTCATGAACCATCAAGAAACTGCAGAAAACTACACTGCACTCCAGCAGCCCCAGTGAATGCCAACACGACAAAGTGGAGTTAAAACATCACACCAAAATGCCATAACTGTTTTGGCTAAGCACTTTCATTCATTATTTAATATGAATTTCATCAGAGTTAGAAAACAGTTAAAACACACACTTTAAATAAACAATTTCAAACAAATCACATGAACCATCCCTAGAAAAAAATATAGCTCAGCATTTGAACAGTGGACCAGTGAAGCATATGCAAAAACATTTAATCCCCAACAGGGAGACTTATTAAAAAAACATTATACTGCTTATGTCTTAATCTTGTTTCTACTCTCCTACCCTAATTGCTTCCTTTAGCAGACACTTTATACTACTGAGCATGAGTTTGTATTAATGAGGAAACACCAAACTCTTGGTATTTCTCTCTCTCTCTCTCTCTCTCTCTCTCTCTCCATGTCTCTCTCTGCCTTCTCCCCTTCTGTCACATCAGTTTTTACTATTGCATATTTATTAGGATGATGGATGTAATGTTCATCTTATGTGGTTTTACTATTGGCATTATTGTGATGAAGACTAATGCCTACATCCTCTCTTGCCTCAGTAAGGTGTCACTGTCTTTTCAGTTGTGTGATTGTAAATTTGTGAAGTTGGGGTTCCTTTGTGGTGTATAATGCTCAACACTTAAGAAAGATGGCCAGAAATGGGACATAATCATAAATTTTTGTTGCTTGTCTCCCTCTATCTTTTTCTCTACCCCTTCTGTGTTATCAGTCTGAGTCCTCAACATTTGCACAATGCCTGGCACCAAGCAGCAATACTAACTCATGATAAATGGTAGTTCACGTCTTATAGTAAAATCTTGCGAGTTTTTGCCATAAGCCACATTAGCACAGTTAGCTTCATGCAAATGTGTCTGATCCTGCTGTACTATAGCAAAACAGACTAAAAGTATTAAAGTATGGTACAGTTACTCTTCCATATCTATTAGGCTGTTGGATGTTACATACAGAGTAAGGGGTGTTACAGTTGATATAACTGTGATGAAGGCTGCTGCGTACAGACTCCCTTTCTTCTGCCTGCTGTTAGTGTCCCTTACAATGTGGGATTTAAACTTAATAAAAGTATGAGTTCCTATGAGGTGAGCTCAGATAATCCTTGGATCTGTACACTAGTATTTTATGCTGTCAAAGGTTTGAATCCAGAAGTCTGTCATATGATTAAGTAATGTTTTTCCATATTAACAGTATGTGTGTAACTGCCTGCTACATGTTATTAACTCACCACTATCCTTCTTATGTCCTCATTATGCTTTCATTCTCCTAACCCTTCTTCATCCAGCTTGGAAACACTTTACTGGACACAGCAGTACTTCTAAAGTGTTCAGATTTTCAAAGGATGCCTGCATTTCTCCATCCTAATTTGTGGTGTTTTCATCACAACTTCTGTGACTTTCTGGGAAATAATTGATAAATGAACTCCTTCAGTAATGCCATACATTTGAATTTCACAATTTATATAGGTCACAAAATGCATACATATAGTGTAAGTTTATAAGAGTAGCATTTAAAAAGTGTCCCTAACATTTTGCTTTTCTTGGACATTATGTTTTGCCTTTGTATATACAGAGCCTAAACTATGACAACCTTAAGAGTAGCACACCACAATGATGTGCATAAATGGCCCATAACCAACTATCTTTTTATGTCTCTGTCCCTGTCTCCAAATTTCTCCCTCTCCCTGCCACTTGTGTCTTATCAGTCTTTCCCTTCAACATTTATGCCATGCTTGGTGCTGAGCAGCACATGTAACGTATGGGAAATGGCATGACACAGCTTATGGCAAAATCCTGAGAGATTTTGTCTTTGACCACATTAATCTGATGCCCTTCATGCTACTGTGCTTAGCCTTGCTGTGCTATTTATAGACACGCTGATAGCAGTATGAGTAGACCATTGACCTCTCTTATACAGGTTGCAGAGTGGAATTTACACCATATGGGGTGGTACTGTTGTAAGTAGTGTTATGAAGCATGCATCCCACAAACCTCCTTGCTTCATAATGTTTCAACAGTCCAGGTTTCTGTCAGTATTAACATGCTTGGTCACTCATGTGTTTCATATTCATTCACAAAATGCTCATATCTTCCCAGAAATTGCTACAGGACACTAGATACAATCAAGGCTTTATGTGTTAACAAGCATAATACAATAGGCACATCAGGACAATATTGGTAATATTCACTCATAAGGTATTAGTCTAAATGTGGTTTCAGTTCAATCCATATTCAGAAGTATAGTAATTAGGAAATATACATGTCTGCTATTGATGTATTTAGTAATGTACTGCAAGTGTCAAGAATAATGTGGAAATCATTACCACAAAACATTGGAATAACATAGCTCTGTTCTGCATTTCATCACAACCAGACTGGTTTGTCTTTATATACTCCTTATTTGCATGAAGGTTGGCACAGAGCACCACTGAGTACTGTTAATTCCTTTCCTAAGTACCTCACTGTATGATTACACTTACTCTAATACTTTGCTATCATCCATGCAAATGAGATTGTCAGTGTTGTGCTTCAGGAATATAGTTTGAAAAAATAAAAGTATTGTTAATGGGTTGCATTACTTCTGTATGTGGTAACAGGCTGTTCTACTCAAACTTATGTAAATTCACTGTGATGTTGACTGAACACTTCATACTGCAAAGTTATGTTTGTACTGCAACACTTACACTTGGTTCTATATAATTGTACATAATTTCCTTTTCACAAATACTTCATCAGTAGTTTTCAGCAGTGCATTGTCATATTTCTGACCTGTCTGATCATATTTAAACTGCACATGAGATAAGTGAGCAGTATGTCATTACTTGTGATCAGCTCTTTGCTGTTATTCCTGCCTATCACCACACATGCCTTTTTACCCAAACCTGTGATGCACACTAGTTTCTTTACAACACATTGAAATTGTAATCCTAATAAATGTGCATTGCCACACATTTCAGTTTGGATGTCTCCTATGGCTCTTGCAATTAATACAGTGTTTTCTAGATTGTGTAACTACATAGGTAGGTGATTCGAATGTCACAGTTTTGAGCTTGTCTGTGTGTGTGTGTGTGTGTGTGTGTGTGTGTGTGTGTGTGTGTGGCACTTGTGAGGTCAGTATGCTGAAAGTGCACTCTCACACTATAAAAATGAAATATCTCCTGTGGCATTTGCAGTTAATACTGTGCCATCTAGACTGTGTAACTAGATACATAGGTGATTCAAATCCATAATTGCTTAAGTAGTGTGACTGTGTGTACTGTCATGTCCAGTTGACTTTGTCACAACACAAGTTATGTACACTTGCATTTAGGAGACGTATTTTCAGTGGCGAAGGGGTACAATTTACATTTTTAGCATCTCCGGGCAAAGCTCAGTTTTGGAAACACCCTGATTACATAATGCTTTCAAAACTGCACTACCTCTTTGCTGTAATATGAATTATGCAATGAATGTCCATTAATATTCAAAAACAAGCATGGTGATTGGCCAACCCAACCAGCGTGCCTGTTGTAAATCTGAGAATATGCTAACGGAAAAAGGTCCAGTCAACCGCACTTTTTCCGTTAGTATATCTCCTTTTTTTTTTACTTTTTCTTTTTGTTCTGCAGAGGTAGTAATGGACAAAGGAAGATCTCTGTTGCTTTTTTTAAGATATCTCTCTATGTTATATGAGTTGAAGAACTTATAGCGAGATATCTTAAAAAAGCATTGGAGATCTTCCTTTCAATGGACAAAGGAAGATCTCTGTTGCTTTTTTTTAAGATATCTTGCTATGTTATATGAGTTACTCATATAACATAGTGAGACATCTTTAGAAAAAACAATGGAGATCTTCCTTTCTCCATTACTACCTCTGCACAGCACTGATGTACTGCGTAAGCGTGGGATGACAAGTCTCTTATGCATGCACATTACATCAGAAGTGCCCCAGGATAATGCAAAACAGTGGAAGGGCAGCACAGAGGCATTATACAATGACATTATTTAAGAAAAGCAAGTATTTTCTTTCTTAAATAATGTCATTGTATAATAGCAATAACCCATGACTGGGTGTGGGCACTGCTGGATTTACCCACGGTTGGCTTTGTTTGTTTACGAGGGTGAAGCCCTCATGACCAAACCACACCAACCGTGGGTAAATCCAGCATTACCCACACCCAGCCGTGGGTTATTGCTTAATTATCTCATGGCATTGACTGTTCATATTATGCTTTGTAGATTGTGGAAATGGATAGGTGGGGGTGTGTGGCCAGGATGTCAAGCAGTTAACAGCTTAAGAATTCTGCTCTGCCTTTTTTCAGTTTTCTTGACAGGATTATTTAAAGTTTAACTGATAAATTATATTCAAAACAAAAGTTTATATAACAAGGAATAGAAAGAGAAAAAATTCAGAAAGAAAATCAAGTTTTGAAGATTTCTGGTTGTTTTAATCCTGTCAGAAGTTCATCTAAACAAGTGCAGTCATGAGTCAGCTGAAAGCTTCCACACAGGAAAATGGAAAGGAACTGCACACTCTTGTTGCCAGTATGAAAGAAATATCAGTTAAAGTAGACAAGCTGGAGCATAAAATTGATACAATAAAACAAGAAAATAAGAGACAAATAGACTTACTGAATGAAATAATCAAAATACATACTGATCAAATTACTTCTAGAGAAGTCATTGAATGATGTAAATAGCAGATTAAGTGAAAATGAGAGTCAAGTGGAGTTCCTGTTGAAACAAAACACTCTTCCTTTGTTCAAAGTAGAGCAGGTCTAGAAGGAATAATAATATAAGAATATATGGTGTACCTGAAAAAGAAGAAGGAAACAATATGGTTCAATTCTTGGACGCTTGGTTACCTAAAATCTTGAATCTACCCAAGTCATTATCTTTGGGATAGAGAGAGCACATAGGTCTCTTTCAAATGGCACAACAATAAAACATTCATGTGCATCGAGATCTATTATTGTTAAGTTTCTTTCTACACAAGATAAGGATTTGATTCTGAAAGCTGCATGGTCAAACTCTCCAATAACTTTTAAGGACAAAACAATCAGATTTGGCAATGACTACACCTCTGCTGTAATGTCTAAAAGTAAAGCTTGTATTCCATTAATTACGAGTCTTAAGAAGTCAAATATTAAGGCTCAAATCCTATTTCCAGCAAAAATAAAGATGTTCTTATCTGAAGGTCAAAAGACATTTAACTTATTGGAAGAAGCAATGGACCATGTACAGAAAAGCAAACTTCTGGATAAGTAAGAAGAAATGGATTGGTCTACAATTAGTTTAAAAAGACATGCAAATAAAAATGGATGGTCTACAAAAGAAAGTAACAGGAAGAAGCTTACAGAAAAGTAATAAACTCGTTTTTTAATTTGTTCTCTTCTATTGGACCTATTTCTGCTGTTTCTGATTCTGTTAACTTAATGACTTAAAAAATGTATGTATAACATATATACACACTGCTTCAAAGGTTATGGAAGATCACAGCACTCCTAAGGTAAAACCCCTTTTTTTCCCTAACTAAGCTAATAACATAATAGTTCAAAGAGATAGTAACATAAAAAGAAGAATATTTTATGTTTTCATAGTACTTAAGTAAAATGTATGTCTCTTTCTTTAATAGATTCAAATATGACTATTTTAGAACAGGGAAAGGGGTTTTTATTTAACTAGTATTAACAATAAATAGTAGCAGTGAATTTTTATCTGAAACATGAAACAGTGACTACATGGATGTTACAATGTAACTCCTACTGGGTAATTTGACTGTCATTCTTTTTTTTCCTCCTTCATGAAAAATATATGAACAATGTTAACTTAATGTTGTGAGGCTATAACATTAAGTTTCTGATACTTTAGCCTGATTAAAAGTGGTTCAGATGTCACTTAGTATTCCATACAATGTTTTCAAGCATTTAGAGATGTCTGTTGTTGATTTTAAAGTCTAGCTCACTGAATTGCAGCTGTGAATGGTTTTTACAGTTATACTTTATCTTCAAACAATGTTTCTCACCTTTAAATTAAACAATTTTACCTGTTCCATGGTTGTTTGTGAAATTGCAAGCCATAACAGAGTAGAATGATATATGTTGATGCAAGCAATTGGGAATGCTGGAAGGCTGAAGTTGAACTTTAAACCCGTAATGGCAGCCTGGAAATGGGAATATTATGACAGAAAGCTCTGAAAAGGTTGTATTGATAGACAGTAATGCTAGATAAAGGAAATATAGTAGTTAAAATATTAAATATGTATTTTTATCAAGTGTTATAATGGATTTTAAAAGTATTTAAAACATCATTCATTTAGGGATGGGAAGGAATGGCAGAATCATTTATTTAATGTTGCACTGAAGAATACTGAAAGCATTTAAAGGGAAACACATAAATGTACTTTTAAATGGGCAAGTATATACACAGAATGCACTGTAAAGGAATACATACATATGGCATATGCTTCAGAATCATTAGCAATGCAGATTCTGCAAAACTATTGACAATATTGATTGTTTCAACATGGTGGCAATATATACTTTAATGGAACACAGGCATTATAGCTGGCGCAAGGAAAGTGGTAATATATGCTGTGCATTGTCAGAGATGTTATGCACTGTGAAAAATGACTGGTAAGACATGCTGTGCACAGACAGAAATGCCATGCACTGTGCAGAACAACTAGTAACTGACAGACACACAAACACAGAGTGCACCAACATAGATGACATACAGTGTGCAAAACAATTGATAACATATGCTGTGTACTGACGGAGATGCTATACAATATGGAAAATGACTGGTAACACATACAATGCACCAAAAGAGATGCCGGGATATACAACACATGCTGTGCAGATGCATGAACACTTATTTTGATAACCAGGTAGATGTGTGAATCGCAACTCACCTTTGAAAGACATGGCCCAGGCCTTCTAAGAAACAGTGAAACACAATTCTTGATATTAAACACACCATAATAGTACATTAGTCAGAAGACTTAAAACACACTGTGTAAGGACAAATATACTATATGTAGAGAAATGACAGAGGGAGAAATGCACTACAAGGGCCATAGTAATACCAGTACTGCACACTAAGCAAGAACCAGGGCACCATTCATGCAGAAGGGATGGCGGATGGATGGACATACATCAAATAGGTTGCTTGCATTCTAGTACTGCACACTGTAAAGGGACAACAGTAACACAGGTGTGTGTTGGCAGCATGGAGGAACACATTTGTCACCAGAATACTACTAATGCACATTGTACAAAGACAGCAACACCATCCATGCTACAATGACACTGAAAAAAATACAAATTATGTATTAACATAGGCACTGAATGTGGTTTATGGATGCTTGTAATACATTTTTAATACCAGAGTTATAAATGCTATACAAATCTCAAAAGAGAAGGATCTTGTCACTCACAAATGACTATAGCTGCACTTAGAAAATAAACTGCAGGTGATAAAATTCAGCAGTAACAAT